>NW_025944967.1:0-64396 GCF_000764305.2 Hyalella azteca | reverse complement strand
GGGGGGGGGGAGCGAGTGAAAAAAATTCGTGTCCAGGAAAGCGTGTAACAGAGCGGGGCATAAACGTGCAGTAAATCATCACTGACAGGCGCGGAGGCCTGATGACATTTGGTCTCAGGAGGCTCGGTACGAAATATATCTATTTATTTATTGAAGAAAAGTGGTTACCCCGATGGCTCGAGGAAAAGCTCCACATTGAATTAAAAAAAAAATTATATATACGATCATACATGCATTGCATATCCATATATATAGATACACACACACACATACATTGGCACATACATGAGATAAGGCATTCGATTCATAGGAACAGAGTAAAAGGCCCAAGATTAAATAAGCACTGGCTCCTGTCCCTGCCGTTGTTGCTAGGAAGGAAATTTTTCCTAAGAAGAATTATTCCCAGTTGTCTTGGGGAATTTTGTTTTCTCAATGAAAATTACTCAATGCTAGAGGATTCTTTCATTCTGATGAATTGAGAATTTTTTCAGAGATGTGAAATTGTTATTTAAAAAAAATTTCAAGTCAACAAAAAATCGATTATATATTTAAAAATAAATTTTTTATGTAGTGTTGATAATCCGCAGTTGAGTTGAAAAAGCAGGAAGTGGCAAATAAATCTGACCACGCATAAAAATGTGCTGCGAGCTTAAGCACATTATTACTTCAGGACCACAACACCACACAGCAGGACCACAACACCACACAGCAGGACCACAACCCACAACAGCGCGCTCAGCCCACACTTCAATACCATTACCGTCAATAATTACCGTACGTACCGTTATCGGTATTTATCACGCGTACCGTAACCGGTATTAACTAACGATTGTACCGTTACCGGTGATGATTAGTGAGATCATCTTTACCGGTATTTGTCTCAGGGTGTATTAATCACTATTAACCACTACCCGACCGGTATCTGTGCGCCAGCCAGTATGTTGCGGTACGTTGCCATATCATTTTACTATCAAATCATCGGACTAAAATATTCTGTTGTATGAAAAACCGTATAGTACATTCGACGATGAATTGAGGTACCGCTACACTCGAAAAATTCCAGTACAGCTACACTCGAAAAATTCCAGTACCGCTACACTCGATAAAAATTCCTGTACCGCTACACTCGATAAATTCCTTACACTCGATGATAAATTCCGGTACCGCTACACTCGACGATAAATTCCGGTACCGCTACACTCGATGACAAATTCCGGTACCGCTACACTCGATGATAAATTCCGGTACCGCTACTCGATGATAAATTCCTGTACCGCTTCGCTCGATGATAAATTCCGGTACCGCTACGCTCGATGATAAATTCCGGTACCGCTACGCTCGATGATAAATTCCGGGATCGCTACACTCGATAAATTCCGGTACCGCTACACTCGATGATAAATTCCGGTACCGCTACACTCGATAAATTCCGGTATCGCTACACTCGATGATAAATTCCGGTACCGCTACACTCGCTGTCTCTTATACACATCTAGATGTGTATAAGAGACAGCCGCTACACTCGACGATAAATTCCGGTACCGCTACACTCGATGATAAATACCGGTACCGCTACACTCGTTGATAAATTCCGGTACCGCTACACTCGATGATAAATACCGGTACCGCTACACTCGATGATAAATTCCGGTACCGCTACACTCGATGATAAATTCCTGTACCGCTACGCTCGATAATAAATTCCGGTACCGCTACACTCGATAAATTCCTGTACCGCTACACTCGATGATAAATTCCGGTACCGCTACACTCGATGATAAATACCGGTACCGCTACAATCGATTAAAATGGGTAGAGGTAGACTCGGTTATCAGTGCCGGGATAATATAGTAATATAACATAGATAATATAATATTTCGGCAAGTTATAAAATTTTCTGTAAAAATTATCGAAAGATAATTCATTTATCCGATGAAAATTCGAGTCTCGTTCGCGCAAAATATTTTGCAGGTTACTATGCTAGCCTAAATTTATTTACTTTTGCACTTTTAAATTATTGAACCCATTAACTAATTTATAGTAAAAAAATTTGCTGCCGAAGGAATAAAATCATGCAATAGACAAAAATGGATCACGCATCTTGTTAAACTTTCTGCTGACTGAGAAGAAATAAATGTCAGGTCCACCAGAGATGTGTGCGCGAAGAAAATTTTAAATAGGCTTAGTGCTCAAATTTCAATGGTGCTGGAACCGTACTGAATTGCGTGATGAATAATTTCGAAAGGGCACAGACAGTCTTTTGAAAGTGTGCGAGAAGTCAAGAAGAAATGTTATATAAATAAAATTCAGTCGCCATTTCCTTCTTCAGAAGATGTACACTTAATGCTGAAATAAAATATTTCTTGGGGCTAATATATGTAGGTGAAATTTTGAGCACTGCTGTTCAATAGCCATATTAATATGGTCAAAATCTTTAATCACAAATCTTATGGACCAGAATAAGAATAAATGAAGAACTTTCCTCCTATTTTAATATCGACTGGCGCAAAATTTAGCTCCTGCACTGACAGCCATCGTGAATGAAGAGTTTTACGCTCACGCTGACTTTCAACGAGCGCCAACGGAATGTCACTTCAGCCCAATGTATGAATACGAATCCCTAATTCAGCCCAATGTATGATAACGAATCCCTAATTAAGCCCAATGTATGACAACGAACCCCTAATTCAGCCCAATGTATGACAACGAATCCCTAATTCAGCCCAATGTATGACAACGAATCCCTAATTCAGCCCAATGTATGACAACGAAGCCCTAATTCATCCCAATATATGGCAACGAATCCCCAATTCAGCCCAATGTATGACAACGAACCCCTAATTCAGCCCAATGTATGACAACGAATCCCCAATTCAGCCCAATGTATGACAACGAACCCCTAATTCAGCCCAATGTATGACTATGAGCAGAGCTGCGCAGCGCTACTTTGAAATGTAGCGGCCACTACCACTACATACTCTAAATGTAGCGGGCGCTACAGCTACCGCTACAATTGCTTAAATGTAGCGCCGCTACCGCAACCGCTACATGTAGCGCGCTACTGCCCACCTCTGACTATGAGCCTCCAAAGCTGCAAATCTATTTCAAATTTTTCGGAATTCTCCAAACCTTTTAAGAGACCTGTCATTAACGAGGTCTTGTACAGTAAATCAAATCGGAGTACTGCTACGAAGTACTTATTTTACGATGAGCCAATTCCAAAATAGGCAAGGCCTCTCAAATCGCTAGCGCTGAATTAGTAAATTAGTAATAATTTTGATCTGAATATGTTCACCATTATCTTTTCATTATGTTCTGCTGAAAAAAAGTTCAGAATAAATACGCTCTCCCACGAACTAAACTAAGAACTTTGCAACAACCCAAGTAATGAACACCCATTTGCATGAATTTGTAAAACACCTTGTGAATGAAAAACACCTCCATAAACACCTCATGAATCTGTACAGGCGATGTGGCAACCACGTCGCTTTGATTGTGCGTTCGAGACGTGGAGAACGCAAGTGCTAGCGAAAAATCTCGGATAATCTTCGATTCCTTGGCTGTCTTTGAATTCAGCGCACTACGATAGTCCCAACCTAACTTATGACTAGTCATGGTACCTATTTCATGTATGAGTACAGAGTACAGTACAGTTCACAGAAAAGCATTCTCAGAATAACATGTTATGCCAGAGATCACGAAGCCGAATTTTAAACAAATCTCTCATAACTTAGACTTCACAACCAAGACTTCATGCTTAACTGTGGCACTTTCTGACCCAAAGGAACTGGAAGGAATTTGAATGAAATCATTACTTGAGATTCCATACAGCTTGACTAAAAATATTTCGTTTGAGAGGTGAAAAATCACACGAAATCATTTCATTCGTAACAATTGGCAGAAAGGATTAACCACAACTTAGGTCAACGGGTATTAAATATTCAATTTATGTACAAATTTATAAAAGATAACTCACCGAGAATCATTGCCTCCAGCTTGCGTCTGTCAACACGGAAACGTTCCTCAACTTGCCCATCGGCAAGCGATATCCTGTCTGTGCTGGTGCACCGAGACAGCGTTCCCTCTGATGTAAGGTCGCTGTTCTCGTCCATTATTGCCTGGGAGTTCAGATCTCCGTCAGCCGAGGCGATTCGGTGCTGCCGAAAACCTCCATAGTCCGAAGTGTGGAAGCGTGGGCCGCTAGCCTGCTTCTCAGCATTAGTCATGAGCGACATAACTTCGTCCACGGAGAGCAGACGCGTCGAATGTGGTAGCCGAGATAGAGAGTTCTCTCCCATGGCTGACATTCTGGACGCAAACGTCTGATTTCTCATCGACATCGACGGCTTCTCTTCGTGAGAGACCACGATCCTTGGAGGTTTTTTCTCCATTTTTCAAAACAGGAACTTTTCAAATGAAGACGGATCTTTAGCTGCTCGAAACTTTGGCAAACGAGAACAAACAAAGTTGTGATACTATCCAGCTATCCCAAGTTGTGTCTTCGAAACTTTAGCACAGAACAGAACTTCCACAAATTCAGTAGTAACCTTTCTCTTCTCCAACAGCTTATCAAGTTCAGAGCTCAGGCAGCCAGTGCAGGCCGTGACGTTCTAGTCAAATTTCTGTAATGGCGTATCAAGAATTTCTGATTTCTTCTTCATCGTCAGAGCAAACTAAGCTTGTTAATTCTATCTATTTAAAGAGCTTATACTCTAACACCGATGACACTTAATTCTATTCCTAATTCGAGAAGTGACACAAATTTTTACATGTACTTTATTTATTTTTAAGAAGCGACGAAAGACTATCAAATTACGAAAAAGACCGCGTTATAAAGACTATCAAGACCGCGTTATATAAAGACCGCGTTATAAAGACTATCAAATTCGTGCACAAATCAATATAATGTTCTTATTTATAAAATTTATCATGAAATAATGTATAACGTCATCAATATTTAACGAGCATTTAAATTGCGGCGATCACCTGATACAGGGTGCGGCGTGGGAACTTACTCTTTTAAAAAAATCACAAAGTAAAAAGTATTAAAGATAGCGTTTTAATTCTTTCTTTTTTACAAAGAGCTACATTTAAAGTTTCGTTGGGTTTACTTACAAGTTTAATTCTTGAATATTACATCTTGTGGCCACTAGAAAAGTACACAGAGACTGCGAACGCGCGCTCCTCTCTCGACCACTGCATGGTCGCAACTGAACTGAGTGGACGAAAAACTTCATAGCCCGCGCACCATATTGCGCATGGCGCCACCTTCCTAGGACTAATGGCCGCCACGTGGCGCGCAATTCAAATAAGTAAGTTCCCGCGCCGCACCCTATACTTGGCGCTGCATTTACCGCAGCTTCAGCATTTCGCAGATAATTCAAAAATATTTATCAAAAGCTCAAAATTGCGTATTTAGGGTGTGTATGTAGTAGCCCTCATGTGAAATTTAGAGAATTTCTATGAAATTCGTGGAATTCAGAGAATTTCAATGAAATTCAAGAAATTCAGAGAATTTCAATCAATTCAAGAAATTCAGAGAGTTTCAATGAAATATAGAACCCACTCTGATTAACTGGTAAGTATGAAAAACTATGACTTCCGACTAGCAAGTAAATTGGTCGGTCTATCGCTTCGAGGAGACCATCGCAATGCGTTAGTAACGCGCTGTCAAGGATTGAGTAGAGTTCACTCCATTCAATCCTTGACAGAACGTTGAAAATAGAGTGAAAATTCATTGAAAGTTTCCACTTCTGTTGGAAATTCATTAAGTTTTAGTAGTTTCTCGTAGTCCGCGAAGCGAGTGAATGGAATTTTCAACATCAAAAATTTTTGATCAAAGACGTTATAGTACTATACTCTATTATTTGATATCATTATAATTTTTTTTGGACCAATATGCTGTATTCACTTGTTCATGCGTTTGATTGTCCCAGATAACTGAGAGATTAATGAATTTTTAATTCTTTTTTCTCATTTTGTTTTTAATTTCATCGCTCTGGCGCCGTTCCAAAATCAAGCCAAAATAATAATGTGCTGAATGTGACATAATTTCCTTCAATGAAATAATAATAAATAATAACTTCGAAATAACTTCGAAGAAATTCATATCTTTCCCCGCAGCCACTATCCAATATAGGCTATGGCGACTCAAGGATAATGATATCAGAGGACGAGCTAAGGTTACCGACAATCTGATTGTTATGCTAATTCTTTTTTTACAAACAACGTCATACCATCAACATGAATTCGTTATTTTGTTCAGCAGAACCAATTCAGCACATTTCAATAAAGGAGTTTACAGTACTACGCCTTGAATTACGTATTTTTCAGAATACAAATACATTTTACGCAAAAAAAATCGAATTCAAGCTCTATAGTCTAAACTAACTTTATAGTCGTCTGTCGACGTCTTCAATTTATTTCTGTCGAGCACGTTTCCGTTAACATAAAAAATTAGCCCAATCAATAGCGAAACTAATAATTATTCATCGATTTATTTGGAATAAAGATGTGCATTGATATTGTTATAGAGTTCATATTCGAAAATCCAGCCGGCGAACAATACTATATTGTCATGCCGAATAGATGCCATATAAATAATTCTGTCATGTGTTGATTATACGATACTCAATATGTGCAGAAACTTGCATCGAAAAGTATAAATACATTTCCCTTGCTTTATATTTTTCTGGTGAGATAAATAACAATCCAATATCAATGCTTTCTGGTAAATATTTATAGAGTTAAAAAGATTGAAATTGACCTTGAAATATTTTAGTACCAGAATCTTGCTCACGCGAAAAACATTTCTATGGTTCTGTAAGAACTAAATAAAGTAAATATACAAATTTTTAGGATAATTGACTAAAGCAGCATAAATTAGCCCCCTGTTCACATAGCATGTATTGCATTATCGTCGTCCAACACTTCACGTTACCAAATTTTCAATTCATCCTTCGAATTTTTTAAAATTCCTTCACTCATTCAGCGCCAAAATTAAGCGTGTTTTTCTATATTATTTATGCCTGGGAATAATATTTTGCTGCAACCTGCATGTGAAATAGCTGCTTATCACCCGTGCACTTCACTGACTTTCATCTTATTCACTGACCCTGAATTTCCAACTCAGTCGTATAGTCTCAGAGAAGCGAGGGTCTGGTACGTAGTAAGTATTGATCTCTGCGGCGTTCACTTGACAACCGCAGAGTACGGTAGCTTCTACCGGCATCTTCTATTGCGATGAACGATTTATTAGTAATATTATTACAACCTGCCTTCAGCATAATCCACGAAAGTACAATTGTAATTTTTTTGTAGTGGTTTTAAGGCTTTTCCTATACGTTATGGCCTTGTTAATTTCCGTTAATCATTAATTTAACTGCATGGCAACTATATATTAAGTACATTCATATACGTATCACGGAAAAAGAAAGTTATCGCTAAATAAATTTCATTAGATTTATTTAAATTTTAATAAATTGTCTGGCACTCGTTGACAACGTAAGTTTCACATTTTTATATTTTTCACTACACTTGTGCTCTTACATTAATAGTAATATTATTAATAATATGCTATTAATTTCTCCGAGAGCATCAGATTGCACCGCGATTGTCTGTTATTTAACATTCGTTTTAGAAAAAAATAAAGTGAGTGAGTGTGAATATAGTGAGTGTGACGAGAAAAAATATAGTGAGTGATGACAGAGAGCGCATTTTCTCGTCGACGAAAACGTGAAGTCACGGACAGACAGACGGACAGATGGACAGACAGACGGACATGACGAGCACAATAGCGCCTTTTTTCCATAGATGAGAAAATGCGCTAAAAAGCAGGAAGTCGATTTGTTTGCTCTTTTCGCTTTCAGGTTTTTCTCATTCGAAAATTTCAGGATGAACAATAAATCGAATTTAAGAATGAATTGAAGCCTATAGCTTTATAGCCTGACAAGTTAAGGCCAATCGTGAATGCCAAAAAAAAAAAAATCCGCGGAACCCGCGAAAAACCTTCACTATATAAGCCTTAAGTTGACGTGGTTTGAACAATTTGATTTTTATCAACGCGTTGGAAAATAGAGACAGTTTTCGCATATAAAAAATGCACATAGTTAAATGGACAAATGATGAATCATCAAATGTTCGTAATTTTTTTTGCTGGAGATGGGATGGAATAACAGATGATGTTATATTTGTATAAAATAAAGGCGAGCGTGTGTAATTATCCTGGACTGAAAAGCGCCTCGATCCATGTTGACAAATTGAAGAATAATTCAGTTCATTGTAAGGAGTTGACTATTTTTCTAGTACATAGGTCAATCATTTATTTGTCGTTGATGTCGCATCAACAGATTTTCCAAACCGCAATAATTTTATGGCCGGTGAGTTGAACTCGAGACGAAAAGTGCGATCATTTTATTTCTTCATTAGGTGCTGTATAATTACTGATAAAAATATTTAGCCTTTATTGTTGTTTTCTACAACTGAAATAATCAAAATTATTATTTTTGGTAGCATGCGTTTGCCGGACATCTTAATTATTTTTACAAGTCGAGGTTAGTCATGGAAAATGTCGAGGTTTGTCATACCACTTCAACACTTTTTCGCGACGTTGGTGAGTCAGGTCTTACCATGGCCTTATTTCATTAGTTATGTCAGGACCTTATCCATAACCAACCATTCTTGATAGTAACTCTCGGCTTGATATTACCATGGGTTTTTGACAATTTTGCCGTTGCAATTAACTTTCAGCTTGACACCACATTATATTTTCTGTCAATGTAAGTAATTTCCAGCCCGAAAATTGTTTACTTGCAATGGCAAAAAAATGTCAGAGAGTCTGATTTTTTTTATTTCAACTGAACACATATAACGCAAAAGTAACATTTTTACTTGTAATAAATACATCTCTTCTTAGAAAATACATATTTTATTTTATCTGTTCTTATTTACTCTCAATTTATTTCATAATCTAGATGTTTAATCTTGAAACGTTTTAGCAAGCGATCTCCACGCAAGCTAGGGTTTTAAGCATCAGTTCTTAGTTTGACAGACAGAGTAAAGACGTTAGCATCACAAACGTGAAACTTTACTTCAACGTCAACAAAATTACAACCATTGCTAAGGTTAGTTGACAATTTTATATATTTTTTCAAAGTTTTTGTCTGTGTTTGTCCATGGTTTTGAAACTTGGTGCCTCAAATACATATAGGTGCTGTTGGGGCGCGTATCTAGGATATACTTATCATGTCGGGATATTGTATATAGGCGCAGTTGGCGCGCGTATCCAGGATACTTTTCATGTCGGGATATTGTAAATAGGCGCTGTTGGAGCGCGTATCCAGGATACCTATCATGTCGGGATATTGTATATAGGCGCTGTTTCGGGCGCGTATCCAGGATACTTAGCGGGATATTATTGTACGTATAGGCGCCGTTCTATATTATCTTGACCTGAAAATTGGCTTTTAGACGTATATTATATATTATATAATGTATATTATCTGGACGTATATTGTATATTATCTGGACTAGAAAATTGGCCTTTTTTTAGAAAATTGCTTTTTAGACTATAGGCTCTGATATCATAGTGAAGGATTGGAGGAAAGGGTTCGATCAAAAATAAAAAATAAATTTCAAGTTGATAAATATAATTTAAATTTCAAATACGCGAATTATTTTTTAAATATTTTAATACAAGATTGAAATGTGAGTGCTAACTTCTATGTAAAATGTGAGTTTTTGAGGGGTCATTAATTAGAATACATAAGTTTTATTATTTGTCAACGAATATTCAAGTCCGAACATGAGTGGACAAACCTGCTAGTTGTGAATAAAATACTAAAAAAAACAAGCTTTACTCGTTTTTCGAACTAAAAATTGCTGACGCAGCGCAAAAATTTGCTGACGCAACGCAAAAATTCGCTGACGCAAAATTTGTCGACGCAACGTATGTGCTGACCTACACTGCTTGAAAGAAACAACAGTCAGGGTTCCACACAGAAATTTATTACGCCATACTGTCTGTCTAATTCAACTAATGGACACAACATAACCTACCGAAAAATAAAATCATAAGATACGAATATACAGTAAACTTCTATACGCTAAAGACCGTGATTTGCATTGCTATCCTAACGAATTTTCCTTCAGATCAATATATGGCGTGACCTCTGAAGGCACGTTAAAAACAACTCATGTTTATATACTCACTCATTTCGTTGGTGCAACATTCATAAGTGGCCGACCAGAACTTAATTTCAACAAGGTGCGAATGTCTAAAGCATGTTTTATTAATTTACGCTTGGAAAAATTTGAATCTTAAATCATTGGAACGATTGCTACGCAAGATCGAATGATTTTAAATTTAAAATATAATCTAGGTCATGATCAAATGATGAATACAGTGGATTCATGCATCAATCTTCAACCTAGAATAATTAAATTCATTGAAGAAGGTAGGAATATCATTATATCATTATTTTTTTTAAGAAATCATGAAGAATCACTGATGGTCTATGACTGAATTTTGACTGTTATACACATAATTGTTTCTATACTTTTCTCAGTATTTTTTATTTTTAAACTCGTTCTTATTTCTCTTAACATATATGTAACGTGCCTCGAAGTTATGCTGTACCAGACGTCCCGATAATTTCTTCGTAGAATAATAATAATTATTAGATTTTATATGGAAGTACTACGCTGTACGCTTTTGACATTTATTAATTGAATCATTTGAATGTACCCCGTAACTTTGGAATGTAAGCTCAAAGTCTACGGGTTCTACTATTGAAAGTTGATTCTAACTACTAAAACATGTACTACTAATTTTTGAGTAAGGTGTCATGAATGTTTTGCTGGACTAATTTATAAAATTAACCTCTAAAAAGTCGACTGCAATTATTAATTTATTCATGCAATTAAAACTTTCATTCACTTAATAAGCCTTTATCTGTAACGATTGTCATTTATTAAACATTATAAAAAATAACAATTCCATACCCAATGCCAGTGCTGCTAAATCGCCATTTATCCTTTAAAATGATGCACACAATATTCAGTACTAACGATCAATTCCGATTACATTTTCATGAACGATCAACACATTCTACGCTTATTGACGACATCACGACTCATCGTCTGCGGGCGTTCTGCCTCCAGTATTTTATTAAATGTCATATTACGGTAGAGTCGATCTTTGATATTTTATTTTCCTCTGTGGGTTGCCTTCTTATATCCTCAAGCTTTTATGAAACTGTAGGCTCTAAAGCTTGAAGTAGACTGGAAATTTGCAGTGAAACCAATATCTCATTACGCAATCTCATGCGACTGGAGAAAATTTCTAACAACCCAAATGATCTTTGGTAAAATTTTACGATTGAACTTACAGGTTTGTCAGCTACGATGCCCTTCAACTGAGAGCAAATCCTAGTCTCAGATCACTGAAATGTTTGTTAAGTTGCTTAAAATTCATACTCCGAGGATACTAGGATAGTGAAAGTGATTAAAAGGCAAAACCTTTGACTGAAAATATCTCCACCTTAGTTCTGCTGTTTAAAATTTGTAACAAAAATTCCATTCATCATTTTTCGAACTCGACGAAGAATGTTCTAAAATCATCATTTTTGAATGAATAAAATGAAAAAAGAGCAATCAAAACTACTAATTCCAGTTTTTTTAGTTCTAGGCAAACCGTTGTTATGCAATGTACATAGCTTCTTGTGTTGAACAATGATAGTTACAAACTAAGTTACAATCATATAGTTATATGGTTATAAAAGTGAAACATCTTAACTTTAATTTAACGAAGCTGATGATTATAAGTTTACAAAACCGCGTAACCAGTATGAATAATAATTAATATTAAGAAAATCCAACCAACGGTTTAATAACAATTTAAAAAGATAAATAGGTGATATTAACGTACATTTTTACAATAACCATTGATCGCGAAATTTTAAACATTGCCATACCCAAGAAAAAATCTTGATGAGATTCTTTACATTCTGTAAAATATTAATTTATAAGCTAATAAAAATTTCTAGCATATATGAAATGCAACTCATGTTTGTATTGTCAATTTTGAGCTTGGAAAATCTTACACATTTTTTTGCAACCAGCAAAGTGAGTTATATACGGATGGTATAATATAGTTATATGTTATGTAATGTTATGTTATATATACGGAGTAAGTTATATACGGATGGTATAAAAAAAAGTATATGCCTGAAGCGTAAATAAAACAGTGCAAGAAACTCGGTGCCTGCTGTGCACGAACCCAGAGGAGCATAACAATTGGAATACATGGTTGAGAACCACAAGGTTCTCAACCATGAGTACACAAAGTTCTCAACCTCTCACATGCAGCTCACATGAGTACATTATTGGTTCATGAGTTAGGTACACTCTGGAAACCAGCCTGATTCATGAGTTAGGTACACTCTGGAAACCAGCCTGATTCATGAGTTAGGTACACTCTGGAAACCAGCCTATCCTGACCATGCTGGGATCAGTGTTTGGAGTCATCGGAGTTCCCACGAGAGGTGCTGTCCACTTGTAGTAAAACCTTGGCCGGGGGCTTGCTGGAAAAGGAAATTCAAGGAAAGGCATGGTCAATAGTAAACTATTATAACATTATACGGCATTTATTATTTTTACAATTTATTAGTTACAATTAACAGGCCATATCAAATTCCTGATAGCTGACGTCAGAAGCGAATGAAACTTTGGATTAGCATCTCCTATATGACATAAGTGACATAAGAAGTAGTAACAAACAGATAGTATGGAGGAGAATTATGAATTTTACGATTTGAGCTTTTTAGTCAATACCGGATCGTCCTGCAAACAACACAATTTTTTGGCACAAAATGCCGAGAAAAATGACGATTAATTAATGCCGAGGAACAGTTAATTGGCGCAGGTCTATCTCAGCAATGAAGACTAAGGTCCAACAATGAAGGCTAAGGTCTGCATTGCGCAGGTCTATCACAGCAATGAAGACTAAGGTCCAACAATGAAGGCTAAGGTCTGCATTGCGCAGGTCTATCACAGCAATGAAGACTATAAGGTCTGCAGCTCACATGAGAAGACAGCAACGAAGGACAGGCAGTTGTAGAAGGAGCAGCGAGCGAAGCCCTCAGAGTATGGCACGTCAGCGAAGCCGAGGTCGAAGTTGGCTAAGCCTTGGTTGAAGTAGCTCTTGAACCTGCAGGCTGATTCACCAGAAAGAAATGATTAATGTTGATTGATTGGTTAATATTATATCAATTGATATTAATATAATATTAGATAAATATTATTATTATAATATTAATATTATATCATATTATTAATATGATATTTTATTAATTGAAAACTGATTAATATTATTATTATTTTTTATACTTTGTACCAGCACAGTCAACTACATACATGGAGAAAACCATCAAAACTCTACGGCACCAAGTCATCGTCATTCGGCAACACAGTGTAACTTGATGTTCAGAAAGCAATAATAAGCAATAAGGTTTTAAGGACTTAAGTGAAAAATAAGCGTTGAGGATATGCGAAAAAGTAGGTCTTCATGGCATACTTTAACATTTCTAAGTAAGTAATACAAAAGTAAGCTCCAGGAAGATTTTCAATCCCACCAGGTTGAAGCAGCATATTAATCGACAAATTTCCCTTTCAATTCTCGAAAATTTGTTCATGACATTTTTCTTGAACTGGGTTTTTAGTGTTTTCAGACCTGGTTTGAATTGAAAAGTACAATATGCGAATACATGAGAATGAATGTAAATAGTTATTCATATTTATCATATGATTAATACGTATATCTTTACTTTAGTTCACAACTAGTCCTTACTTTACTTTTTTTTCTTTTCCTCTAATGAAAAACTGGAGGCTCACTCGGCTTGCTTTACGAGTTGACTGAGACTAGAATGAAACGTAGTTAGTTATTCAGTGTCCCGAGTCATTCAGTTGAACAGAGGGGGAACATGGTCATTTAATTCTGTACTGTCCACAATATCGTGTCAGCGGTGCGAGAAGTGAGGATGGAGGCATTAGATTTGGCTCGGTTGAGTGATTCAAAATCCGGAATATGATTGTTGTGTGTGTATTGCCCATCTTGGTAGTCGCAACTTAAGAAAGAAATGGGTGATCGTTGGCCCGTTTAAGGTAGTTCCACGAATATGACTGGTTCGCTGATCCGCCAGAACCATATATTGCATTACACAACAAGCCAGGGACTCTTGTATCAACCAGAATAGGATGAATGGCTGAATTGACCATGATCTGAGTTTCTCAAAATAACTTGTACCGAGTGGGACTTGAATCCTGGTCCCTGAGTGCGAGGGACGAGTCTCTCTTCAATTCACCGCGTACATGATTGTTGTGTAGATGGCAGTAATGTCTCCCTATGTTGTGTAGGTGGCAGTAATGTCTCCCTATGTTGTGTAGGTGGCAGTAATGTCTCCCTATGTTGTGTAGGTGGCAGTAATGTCTCACTGTGAGAATTCTAAACTGCTGCCGGCCAGTGTATTAAGTAAAAATAGGATACAGGCAGGTTTCTTGGTTGTGACCCAGGGAGTTAGTTTCAATTGTGACTAAAAGGATTTTAGAGGATTTTAAAAATAGGAGGCATCAGGAGTGAAAAGGACTGATAATTTTGAACAGGACCGATTTTCATAGAATTAAGATAGCGACGAAGTTAATAACATCAGCAGATGAGCGGTTATCAGATTAATTTCAGATTAATTTGATCAAGCTTCTTATTTCTTCCTGAGTCACATTAGACCGTTAACTTCGTTTATTTAGGCAATATAAACTAGATGTACGAACTTTTGCCTTGACTGCGCTGGTCAAGTAAGGCCGAGGCGTTGGTGCAGATATAGCCCGGCATGGAGTAGTTGAGGGCGGCCAGAGGACGGCTGGGCACCAGGGCTGGGGTCCAGTACTGCATGCATACTTGTGACGCTGGACATGGACTGCTGACGCATGGATCCTGTTGTCAGAAATAATCCAAGAAGATTTTTGTGGCAGGGAAAATTCCGGAAAATTTGAAGATTATTGTGGCAGGGAAAACTCCGGAAAATTTAAAGTTTTTTGTGGCAGGGAAAATTCCGGAAAATTTAAAGATTTTTGTGGCAAGGAAAATTCCGGAAAATTTAAAGATTTTTGTTGCAGGGAAAACTCCGGAAAATTTAAAGATTTTTGCGGCAGGGAAAATTCCGGAAAATTTAAAGATTTTTGTGGCAAGGAAAATTACGGAAAATTTAAAGATTTTTGTGGCAGGGAAAACTCCGGAAAATTTAAAGTATCATATAACTAGTGCCTGATCGGTCAAACTTTCGTACATACTTGAAAAAGAACGCACAAATGCAAAGATTCACCATTACTAACAGTCATGTAATTTTTGTACTACATTTTTCATGCCACTGATAGATGAGAATTGTATAAAAGGTGCAAAATTTCTATCAAAATTCTTACTGATTGGTAGATATATCTATCGTTCTCATGATAGGGGATTTACTGGTATGTGGAATACTAGAATTTAGCGCAATCGAAAGTATCGCTTACGAATGCATAGCATCACATATTCTATGATATTTCTCTATTAAAAACTCCACTTATGTTTAAACCCATCATACTCGTATATATAGTGCAGGGTTTTTCATATGAGGCCGATCATGAGTGAGCTTAGTATGTCTAATCCAGCCATGCCTTCTTTCCTGTAATTCTTTCGACCTAATCCTGCTAGTTTGAAGCAGTTCTCTGGGCCTTCCGTGGAACTGCCTCGGTGGTGGCTTGATTTTCGGCCGCTCTTCGTCATTCGACGACTTTTTAGCGCATTTTTCTCATTTATGGAAAAAAAGGCGCTATTGTGCTCGTCATGTCCGTCTGTCTGTCTGTCCGTGACTTCACGTTTTCGTCGACGAGAAAATGCGCTCTCTGTCACTCACTGCAGTGAGTACTGAGCACAGCTGGGCAGCGCTACTTTGAAATGTAGCGGCCGCTACCGCTACCGCTAAATGCGCCAAATGTAGCGGGCGCTACCTCTACAATTGCTTAAATGTAGCGCCGCTACCGCTACCGCTGCTGAAATGTAGCGGCCGCTACATGTAGCGCGCTACTGCCCACGTCTGGTGCTGAGTTATATTTTTCTTTAGTATAACAATGTACATCCAACAACTACACGTAGGGTGCATAATCCTCATCCTATTTATATATAGAGCCACTATAATAGCCACTTTATCCTCACCAGCAAAGTTGGACCAACAGGCAGAGTGGTGACGTACGAGACCCAGCCTGACGCTGACACGAGAGTTGACACGTCGCTCATCAGTTGGCAGGCTTCGTCTGCAAGCAACACACGTCATAGGCTGCCATACTTGATTGCAATATTCAAATCACAAATTAAGCAGTCAAAAGCGGTCTTTTATTAATCAGCTCCGGACTACCGATGTAAGTTTATCGAAACCCTAATCGTAAAACATTGTTGTCTTTATTATACCTTTAATATTTTAGGAATAATCTGTGGACTATACGCAATGCATTGTTTGTAAAATTTGAATAAATTCTGTCTGAAATATAATTTAATTCACTCTCAATTCACATTCCCATGAAATTGGTAATATTTTGTCGAATTTGGCTTATTTCTCTTCACTTTGTCTTTTGTTTATCATAAATATTTGTGTACTTATTCTTATAGATAACTGGAACGTTTCTAACAGGAATATATATGGAGAATTTTACTGACATCTAGATTCTTGGTTTATATATGGTTATCAGTTCGATGACTTCCACAGGTTTTGCCATGAAAAAAAAAAAATCTGGAAAAAATCATCTGAATTGAGTCACTCACAACTAACAAGATTCTATTCGAATATTTTAAGTGCTTATTCATCAAACTTGCTTATCACGGGCTTAATTCATTTAGGATTTTAGGTCATGCACGGCAGCATCAGCAATTGTGTGCCATTTTGCGCGTTTGCGTGCATATAGGAATGTAGGGCAAACTTATCATTTATTCCATTAATGCTGGCAGGTTTGCGTGCATAGGAATATAAAGGGGCGAAACTATCATTTATTCCACTACAGCTGGTTTGAGCGGTCAATGAGCCGTAGAAGCGACATATTCTTGTAGCCATATATGTAGATCACATTTATGCGTGCCACTTTTTTAGAGCAAAATTTGCGATGGTGCGCAAAAACTCGCATGACATACATGTATATGCGTGCAACTTTGGACTTTCTGCATGTCTGGATTGAGATTTTTAACTTTTTAGCCTATACTGTTTCCTGCAAATTATTCAAATCGTCTACAATTTTAACACAAATAGTCGCAACAATGAATCATTGTATTTTTTCATTAATTTTACGCCTATGATCACCAAATCGGTCGGCGAACATTTGATTACCAATGCAGATTGAAAAATTATCCTAGATCACAATTAAAACTCCGTAGATAATTTTATAGCCGCTAATGATCTTAAAAATTTTAAGGAAGGAACTCATGAACAAATCATCATCACACTTATTAATATTGATTCCACTTATTCTTATCGTAGAAACACAGATCATCAATTAGAAAAAGACGTTAATATGACTTGTTGATTGATTGCATGTGTGGCTTTCAATACATAAAGATTGTTGATTGCGAGCACGAGTTTCAACGCGTCACGGACTGTTGATTGCGGAGTACGTTTCATTACGTCGTGCGTTTCAATACGTCGAGCGTTTCAATACGTCGTGCGTTTCATTACGTTGTGTGTTTCAATACGTCGAGCGTTTCATTACGTCGTGTGTTTCAATACGTCGAGCGTTTCATTACGTCGTGCGTTTCAATACGTCGAGCGTTTCATTACGTCGTGNGATCCCCTTGCCGGGAGTGATCAAAAAACTATGATTTAGTTTTCATTAATTTAATGTTTGATAAATTTCGGGCATAAATTTTCCATCCTCACCTGCTCTGTGCCACAAATGATTTGGGTGACGTTTGAAGTAGTTTTAATGTGCACATTCCACTTGAAACTAACATCTCGCCCAATACTTAACTTCACTTTCTCTGAAGAATTTGTGCCAGTTCGTTGCCTGACCTCACAGCAGCAACTCCTAAGGTGCTGTTTTGGGCCAGATTCATTTTGAAACTCTCCTGTCTACGCTTCAAGTCAGATGGTGTGGACTAACCTTTTCAAGAATCTTTGGCTCCTGTTCACCTTGGAAACTATGGATTAAAGCAACCCATGGAAGCTTAGCTTGAGCTCGGTCGGGACTTTGGACGCATGCGTGGGCACGTGCTGAAGTGGATGTCGTCTGCGCTACGACTTACCTCGATGGTACACCTGACGTTTTGGATGCGACCACTACCTTGACCCCGGCTTCTTACCTCTGCGCGGGCGTGGATCAGCTCCAAGAACCGGCACCTCACCAGCGATTCACCGAAGGATTTTTTAGCACTTCAGGTACGTCACCCTATCTTCGTAGGCACGGAGCAAGCGGTGATGAGGTGTTAAATCCTGTTCCTTTTCACTTGAAACCCGAATAAATAATAAAGCCCGTAATTATCCATACTCTAATATTTATTGGTAATTTTAAGACTTCATTCATGATTATCCAATAATAAAGATTGCTCTTACTCGGAACGTGTGGCAGCAAGTTGCACCAGCTCGACCTACTTTTGCTACGATTGCAAACTTTGTCATTTAAGACCTTTTATTGCATCGAGCGTTTTTTCGCCTACTTTGAGCTGAACTTTGTGCCTTGCCTGATCACCGTTTCCTTTTCTTCAGAATTTTCGGGTTGGGCAGACGCAGGAGCGAGTTGCGGCTCCTTTGCCTCTTCACGCTTATTGAAGAGGAGCCGCTACCAAAATTAGGCAGCACCAAACTAACTATCTCGTGGAATTGATGGCTATTTATACCATCTTGAAACTTTTTAAATAAAGAAAAGATTTCTTTAGCCTCCAGTCCATTCTTGTTTTGCTTGCCTATATCTTCATTTATCAGCTCGTTCCTCAAAGTTTTGTCCACATCAAGGCCTGTTAATGACATGCGCGCGTTTCAACCCATCAAGGACTGTTGATTCAAGGACTGTTGATTACATCGCGCGCTTCAACACATCAAGGCCTGTTGATTACATGCGCGCGTTTCAACACATCAAGGCCTGTTGATTACATGCGCGCGTTTCAACACATCAAGGACTGTTGATTACATCGCGCGCTTCAACACATCAAGGACTGTTGATTACATGCGCGCGTTTCAACACATCAAGGACTGTTTATTCAAGAACTGTTGATTACATCGCGCGTTTCAACACATCAAAGACTATTGATTCAAGGACTGTTGATTACGTCGCGCGTTTCAATACGTCACCGTTGAAGCTGAGGCCGGCACACTGCGCCACGTCCATGCACCGGCGCAGGCAGAGCGCCGCGCTCTCGGCCGTCGTGGTCAGCAGAGGAGTTCCTGAGAAGCGCTGCCCTGACCCTGCGACGTTTAGCCTCAATTTAATATCACCATAATATAACATATTTTCAAAAATTTAAAAGCAAAGAAAGTAGCCAGGAAATTCACCATTTCTTAAGAAGACGTTTCGGAAAACGTTCAACATATTTTGCGTGGCTTCACAATCATTTTCACCTTCGTATCCCTATACGTTTCCAAGAGTATAATTTATTGTCTTGTGATCGCGATATGGTCGGAAATGTATCCACAAGTAAAAGAAATAATTATGTTTTGGAATACATTCGGGGAAATAAGACATTACATAAACGGCACATGCAAATATCATTTGTCGAAAAAAGCTCGTTTCAAATATATTGAGATTAGATCTTCCATTATGATATTAATTTCTAATGAAATTGTATAATTTTAATCACTTTATATGTTCAGTTTATATAATATGTTTGTTCAAATATTAATGGTCAATGTCCCGAAATTCAGTATCACGTACGGGCTGTACATGCATGGTATTACCTTCCTGCAGAATAATTTTTTTAAATTGTATTGAATTTTGCATACTTTACAGGTACGTAGAAAGAATTTTGTAACGGCCTTTTTGATAACCACATAATTAAATATACATGATATTTTTAGCAGACACCCAGACACAGCCACTCGGGATCAGGAGACTCATCAGAGATCAGTGGTCTCTCCCCAAGAAGTTAGGACAATCATTCAGAGATCAGTAGACTCGCCCAGAGAGAGTCACTCAGAGAGATTCGCTCACAGATACTCACCTAGAACCCACCTAGAGATACCCACCCAGAGATACCACCCAGAGATACCACCCAGAGATACCCACCCAGAGATACCACCCAGAGATACCCACCAAGAGATACCACCCAGAGATATCACCCAGAGATACCCACCCAGAGATACCACCCAGAGATACCCACCCAGAGCTACCCACCCAGAGATCTGGCAGAGAGCGCCGCGTGCTGCACAAGTTCGGCCACGGGCGCTAGCAGCAGCGCGACGCTGAGACGCCTCATCAGGCGCGCCAAACTCGACAAGTTCATGAAGCTGGGGCGAGCGAATGTAAATGAAGATGATAAGTTCTAACGACTGTTAATTTGCTATGAAACTAACCTTAGCTTCAGTTATGTAAGTAAGTTAATTGTGAAACTGGGGGATTGTGAAAAATGGCGTACTATTTAGTTTTATTCTAAAAATTAGATGCTATGAAACCAGCTTTAGTTATGTAAGTAAGTTAATTGTGAAACTGGGGGATTGTGAAAAATGGCGTACTATTTAGTTTTATTCTAAAAATTAGATGCTATGAAACCAGCCTTAGCTATGTAAGTAAGTTAATTGTGAAACTGGGGGATTGTGAAAAATGGCGTAGTTTTATTTTAAAAATTAGAAGCTACACACAATAGCTGAGGAATGAAAAAAGAAAAATTAGCATCAACAATAGAAAATCGCACTATGTTTTTTTTTAAACCTTGATCATGTGATGAAAGTTATTGCCATAATTTATTTGGCCGTAATTTACAAAATTAGGAAACTGACTCAGAATAGGTCCGTTTCCACCTATTTGCTTAAAATATGTAATGATATCAGACTAATTAAAATATCTATGAATATAAACATGTAATAATATACCACCGAATGAAAATAACAATTAAATAAAAAAACATGTAAAAATATACGACCGACTTGAAATACCTATTAAATATGAAACAAGTAATAATGCCAGAACGACTGAAACTTCCCATTAAATAGTTTGTGGCCGGATCACAAGTTAGATAGATAATAATAAAAATATCAATATCAATACGGTAGCGATCACAATTAAGGATATGCGATGTGGTTATTAGCTATTATTAAAAGAATTAAATTTGGTATAATATTGTCCTAATAGCAAACTTCTACAGCTTGAGTTGAACGTGCGTCCCTAAAAACAATTTCTATTCTCTATTATTGAGGCTGTTTAGACGTACAAAAAATTGCTATACTTACTACAAGTTTTTGAAGAAAAACTTCGTCCTAACAACGACGTCGCTGTCGAGCTACTGGCCATGCCTCTCACAAATGTCGGTTAGCGCCAAGCCAATCTTCAGTCGTACAAATGATTGCTTAGCAATCACCCGGTGGTCAATATGCCAGTCTATTTTGAAAGTCAAAGGCTAGTACATTTCGTGATCTTCCTAACGTATTCGATAGTATCGTCAGCTGCACTGACGCTCGGAGCAATAAGCACTTAACAGTTGGCTGAGAACCAATATTGGAATTGAGTTTAACGTTATCAATATTCTTTACACGCACCAACTAGTCATTTCAGTTCTCAGGTCAGGCAGAAAATTGAAGAAACTACTTCATCCATAGATTCTTCGATAGAATTTAAATATGGGTATGTCATCCGCATACCGAATATTTATTCGGTAAATATTGATAATTGCAAATTGAATTTCCCAATGGACGAAATTGAAGTCCGCTATCAGGGTGGCCCAATGATTACAATTAAGCACAGCGAAATTGAAGCAGTAAGTTGCGTGTTCGAGACCGCAACCGGCTGCGAATGTTTTACGATGTTGAGAATCGGCGACACGTCTAACGGTCTAACGGACGCTGACAACGCTGTAAACCACTATCAAGACCGTATACTTAGTCTTACGTTATCTGAGGCGTTGCTGATGTTAAGTCAGTGTAGAGAGATGAGTAACTACGTATTCATTATTTATCCCCAACTATCCCATGAAGATAGGTTTGGCCTTCCATTTGGGTATAGAGCTGAATTAATTAATGACAAGGCATACACGAGAGCTGCAACTCTCGCATACCTGACGTAACTGGCATTCTTACGAGAAAAACTTACAGGCAGTTCTGATTGTCAGGATGCAACCAATGCGTAGGAAAGCGCCGTATGTAATCAAGATGTAAAATATAATTGGAGTTTGTTTTTCCTAACTATTTTACTAATTGATTAGTGAACTTTCTCGTGGCACAATTATGAGAGGTGGGATGCAAATATAAACGAAAAGGTGACAGTATAACATCACAATAACATACAAGCGCAAAGTGAGAATGATTAACATTTCCATAATATAATTGAAACGTATAAAAATAATAATAATAATAATAATAATAATGGCTTTCATAACCTATAACTAGAAAAACTAAAGTAATAAATATAAAGAATTATCCTGTTAAACGTTGACTAATATATTTACCATCTCTTGCATAATAGAAAATCATTGGGAGACGAGGTTATAAAAACACGAGCATCATCGAAAAGATTATTTATTCTGGTCAGATGAACGAATCATCTTAAATAGGATATGTTGATCACCTGGGAACCACTGGGAATTAGGTGCTACACTGGGGCACACTAGTTGACCCCTTGACACTAGTTGACCACCAGGACGCAATTAGGAAACGGGTTGAAGTGGCGGTACATTGATGACGAATTTGTAACCTTGAATTTCTCTGCATTGTCCAAAAAACGGGGAGATTATTAAGAGATATCAATGGTCGCAGGTCTTGTTCAAGTATGAGAAGCTTCGGAAGACTTGAGGTTTCATAGCAGCGTAACAATTTCAATTCTATACGTAACTAAGACAAAAATCCGAGATATTAATTCATACATTCTGTTGTGCAGAAGCCGCGAATTCAATACTCTGGGACATTACCTTGTAATGTCCCAACTTGTTATGTACGAAAGCTTTTGTATTATATCTAGGAACTGGCTAGCATGTAGCATTGTTAGGAGAGTTCTATAAATCATTGGCTCGTATAATTGCAAAACATTCTACAGCCTGATAAGAAAATACAACAAAATTATTTGACTTCCAGAATTTTGTGGGACATTTAACATATGAAAACGATCTCTCCCACACCAAGACGATAGAAAAACACAAGTCATTGCTACAAGACAAAACTACGGCCGTTATTCATCACTTGAAGCAGCAATGGACGACTATCTCGGCTTGAGTGTGGCGAAGAGCGACGTGAAGTTGAGCTGCAGGCAGAGGTCGCTCAGGAAGGTCCTGACAGGAACGCCGTCGCGCTCGACGCGGTGGCAATCATAGCTCACGGCCACCGTCACCAGCGGCTCCACGGCGCGAAGGTAGTGCGTGTAGCCGCTCTGCAGGGGAGGAGGCATCACTTGATTACTTGGTCTTAGGAGGATTAGAGACACTCCCTCCAACCTGCATTAGGGGAGAGGAGGCATCACTTGATTACTTGGTCTTAGGAGGATTAGAGACACTCCCTCCTACCTGCATTAGGGGAGAGGAGGCATGACTTGATTACTTGGTCTTAGTAGGAGGAGTAAAGCAATCCCCTCATACCTGCATTAGGGGAGAGGAGGCATGACTTGATTACTTGGTCTTAGTAGGAGGAGTAAAGCAACCCCCTCATACCTGCATGAGGGGAGAGGAGGCATGACTTGATTACTTGGTCTTAGTAGGAGGAGTAAAGCAACCCCCTCATACCTGCATTAGGGGAGAGGAGGCATGACTTGATTACTTGGTCTTAGTAGGAGGAGTAAAGCAACCCCCTCATACCTGCATTAGGGGAGAGGAGGCATGACTTGATTACTTGGTCTTAGTAGGAGGAGTAAAGCAACCCCCTCATACCTGCATTAGGGGAGAGGAGGCATGACTTGATTACTTGGTCTTAGTAGGAGGAGTAGAGAAACCCCCTCATACCTGCATTAGGGGAGAGGAGGCATGACTTGATTACTTGATATGGGGAAGGAGAATAGAGACCTCACTACATGCAATAAGGTAGAGCGAGGTGTGATTTTTCAATACAGGGGGGCAGGGGGGAGGAAGTCTAAAGCCCGTTTAAGAAGACGGGTACATATGCGCGTACCTGTGAAGGCGCATACAACGACGCCTCTGTGGCGAGTGTATATGGCAATACCAGGTGGCAGTGCCGGGTGAATATGGCAAAAATCTGGTGACAATACCGGGTGAATATGGCAATACCTGGTGTACATGGCAATACCTGGTGTACATGGCAATACCTGGTGCACATGGCAATGCCGGGTGTATATGGCAATATCTGGTGTACATGGCAATGCCGGGTGAATATGGCAATATCTGGTGTACATGGCAATGCCGGGTGTTTGTATATGGCAATACCAGGTGGCAATACCGGTTGAATATGGCAATACCCTCAATATTAATACCTGGTGATGGTAGACCTGGCAGACATCGTCTTTAGCAGGCGGCAGCTGCTCGGCGTCTCTGCTCAGCACGGCCAGTAAACTCGTCCACCACTCACTATCCTGCGCACAGATTACGATTATCAACATGTTTCCAAATTAAAACCTGTCTATGGAAATATCAATCAAAAATTCTATTCAATAGTTGGTTCCCGGACATATTTAGTCCGCAAAAAGAATGATATTATATTGGAGCCATCAAGAATTAAGTTCCGAGAGAAGCTGACAAGTGAAAAACCAGCAAGTCAGAAGCCAGGAGCATATGACAACCATTAAAGACAGGAAGAGAAGGTGTTGGAAAAAACATTTCCACATGGTTCATTAAGCTGGAATATCTGGACTTGTTTTGTGTTCTCAAATTAGGAAACGGAAACTGTTGGTTGTAGGGAGGATAGCCGGAGAGTGAGTATGAAGAGACACGTGGCGTCGAATACAGGAGATTTTCTATAGCATCCATGATCCGCTAACCTTTTACGTGTCCAGTGTTACGAACTATTTAATCAAGAAACTTTAATCCTAGATGAATTTCAGTTATACCAATTTGTACCAACTGTATAAACCTTGTTAACTTACTTCGTGAATAAAATTATGAACTGAAACGCCCACAAGTGCCTTTTGTAAATCTAGTGTTATCGAATCAATAGTCAAACAACGCAATCAGCTTACGAACGATCACTATAGGCCTATATGCGGTGCCTCAGCTGATGCGGCAGCTGACAGGCCCGGACAAGGGAGTCATGTTTACAAAAAACCTTAACTCCACAAGATTTCACAAGTAATCTTACCGTCACCTCACTACCGCCGTCAAAGGCAGACCCTGCAGCTTTCGGAACACAAAACCTCTCAGTGCTTCAGAAGAGCAAAAATACAAGAAAACGCAATCGAAGAGCAGTCGTTGTAAAAAGTTTCAGTAATTATAAGGAAACACAACACGTTAAACTGGATAAAAAGATCAAATCCTCACAATTTTAGAAACCTTGAATATATAATGAAAGAAAACTTCACACATACCAACACTGCACTTCACAAAGCATGAAGTATGTCGCGCAAAACTTTCATATTGTTTATATTTCCAGCATGGAAGTAAAGGCAGGCTTGGAGGGTGCCTGTCACTTACCTGCGGTCTTTTGAGTGGTCTGGATGTGAGTGGTCTGGATGTAAGTGGTCTGGATGTGAGTGGTCTGGATGTGAGTGGTCTGGATGTGAGTGGTCTGGATGNAGATCTCACCGTGTTGCCCCCAGCAGCGGTGACGGGACTGGAGATCTCACCGTGTTGCCCCCAGCAGCGGTGACGGGACTGGAGATCTCACCGTGTTGCCCCCAGCAGCGGTGACGGGGCTGGAGAAGATGCTCTCAAAAGTTCGGTGTGGTTTGGAGACGTCGTCGGAGGCGTGGTAGGAGGTGGGCGGGGGAGGGCAGGCCCCTGGAGGGGTGGAGGGTCGGAGGTGGTAGCCTGGGCCCTGGTAGTCTGGTAGACCTGAGGTCTCGAGGACGAGACACACGCTCGTCGCGTCAACTCGACGCTGGAAGCTCACAAGTCTGCACGCGAGTTACTTTAATAACTGTCAACTCGCTATGTATTACGGTGTTGCTATTAGGCATGTGCCAGATTATTATTCATCGAAATAAAATTATAAAATAGATATTTTTTCTGATGATATGCATGATAAGGAGAATTTACTATCAAGTAGTTGAATGAAAGACAGTCGTTGGATGTCCCATGTTGAATTGCATGACTGACCAAAGGACCTGCCTAAAACAACATAATCACTTTGAAAGGAACTTAGAAATAGGCAAAAAATACACACATAGGTACCTACTCTTGTTGAGTAAAGAAATAAAGAAGGCAATTTTTTAGACACGTAGTCTATTTTTACAGGTAAAAAAAAAATCTCGATACGATATGAAATTTGGTCTGCAAACAAAATTTCCTAGTTCTGTTCACAAAATCACATACAATTCTCAGTTGAGCGGCTGTCCAGGTGAAAAACAAATAAAGGTATCATAAGATTCATTTTCGATTACCTTAGAAGCAAGAATGGGCAAAAATTCCATAGCTTTGTCCAGTATCTATAAGGAAATATGCATTTTTTTATTGCACACCGTTACTAAACTGCACTAGAAACAGGATATGGTCACTTAAAATCTTACATAAATTAGCTATTTCACCATTTCCGCACTATTTTTAGAAGATAATTTTTTTTTGTATTCAAAGAATAATCTTCCAACGTAATCAGTGTCTCTACCGATATGCACCCATTCGCACACGCCTCAGAATTGAAATATTATCGAGCATAAAATGCGATGAGAGTGCTCACTTAGCGACGTAGTCGACGGGCGCTTATATATAGTGCATATCGGATGAGACAGTGATTTGAATATAATTTGTTAACAAATTTAATAAAGATATTGGTAAGAGATACATTTGGTCATGGCATCGGCATGGATATATCATCGAACATTAAATAAGAATCAAGTGCTCACTTAGCGACGTAGTCGACGGGCGCTTATATATTGTGCGGATCGGATGAGACAGTGATTTGAATATAATATAATTGAAATAATAAATTTAATTGAGATATTGTCAAGAGTAATATATTGTCATGGCATCAGCATGGATATATTATCGAACATTAAATAAGAAGCAAGTGCTCACTTAGCGACGTAGTCGACGGGCTGCTTGGCAAGCAAGTTCTTCATCTCGCCTAGGGTTGTCTGCGGCGCAAGGCTGTTGTAGAAGTACAGGGAGAACTTGGCTGTAGCAGCGGAGCGCACCTGCCACAGCCAGCTGAACAGCGGGGGCACCGTCTGGGTCTTCAGCAAAGACGACCCAAAGCTGTACTTCTTGCTCTGAATTACAAACAAAACTCAGTTGCAAAATTTTTGATGCAATTTTTATCCTTTTGAGCCGAAATATACATTGAAACTCCTAGTTACATCATATAAGAGCAGAAATGAACAATCAATCACGAGTTTAATTGTAATTACTATCAATAGAGAGGCTTCTTGTCCAAACCCAACTCTATAGCATAAGTTTCCCATCAGATGAGTCTAATTAGTATCTTGAGATAAAATTAAGACGTTCATATGAATGTCATGTCTATCTTCATTGGGTAAAATGAACCATGAAATAGCAAGATCGTCTAGAGCATCATATTAATTAGGCATAATCAGAAACTGGGCTCTAAACCACTCCACACTAAATCACAGTTCCGATTCTCCATTAAAAATTCACCCAAAATACGCGGGGTGAAAATCAACCCTAATGAAATGAAAACTTAGCTCTAAAACTTAGACATAAAAAGGAAACATTTAAGAATGCAGAATATAGTTTTCTAGCCACTTCTAGACAAAGAGGTCCTCCTCAAGCAAAGTCTTAACAATGAATAATATCAACAAAATTTTAGTCCAGCGCAAAGACAAAGTTCACATATTCTCAGCCCCTGTCATCCACACGGACCTCCTTGCTGGTGATGAGCTTCTGCCAGTTGACGAGCGCGTCGTGCGCGGCATCCAAGTGCAGCAATGCGGACAAGAAGCTGTGGTGCTGAATGCTGCACAGGCCCTGCAGCACGCTCTGCAGCACCTCGCACTCGTGCCTGCAGCAGCATTATCAGGACATGAATGCTGCACAGGCCTTGCAGCACACTATGCAGCACCTCGCACTCGTGCCTGCAGCAGCAGCATTAATACATAATATAAACAAGTAAAAAGTCCACAAAAGCTTGCTGCATTGTCGGTCATTGAGGAAAATTTTTTTGCTGAAATAAAAAGTGTTAAATTAGGCTTGATCAGTAATAAATTAACCCATAAACTGTGTAAACGAACATTTTAACACTTTTTGGCCCTAAGTCATTTGGCAATATCAATCAAAATAATTTATCAAAAAAAACTTTAACTTGAAAAGAAATCATAAATTAAGATCCAACCAACGACGAGCTGTAAGTAATTTAATTGCTCATAACAGATAAAAAAAAAAAATGAAGTTCAACACAAACGTAAGTGAAGCATTACCAACGGCTGTTCCATCGGAGACTGTTGCCCTGTATTGTGCTGAGCCTAGTGCGGTAATCTAACTAAATAAATTTAGCCACATTAAACTTAAAAACCTCAAAGCCCCCATCTAATCGAGAATATTTTATCCAATACCTTTTGAGAAGATTTTGAATATAAGAATAATTGACTTAGAGAAAGAACCAAACACAATGAAGAATCCTGGCTGTCACATAATAGAAGAGAACCACGTGAATGTATCAGACATGTATATTGATTACTACAAGCAATTGAATATCCTTCTAGTGATTAAAATAGTTTCATGGCGCAATCGGTTGCACTATAGTTAGAGGAACTGATGACCTAAAGTTGGTATCATTTCATGAAGCAATTGGTGGCACTAAAGTTTGCCTGGCATCTGACTTGAGGTTGACATCATTTCATGAAGCAATTGGTGGCACAAAAGTTTGCCTGACATCTGACTTGAGGTTAGCATCATTTCATGAAGCAATTAGTGGCACTAAAGTTTGCCTGGCATCTGACTTGAGGTTGGCGTGCAGGGCAGCAAGCAGAGGTTGACGGCAGCCATCAGGGCAGGTGTAGGAGATGTCAGCGATGCTGGAGGCCAGGTCGCCATAGTCAAGAGTGTTGTTGTCGCCGCTGCAACTGTGGTTGTAGCATTTCTCGTAGCTGTAAGAGATAACACGAGTAGTTCTTACATAACAGTGGGATAAAAGTTGATATTCTAATATTTTGTAATGATTCTCATTGCAGCAGAGGGAGGTTAGAGATTACTTGAGCTAAATTAAATTGCTCCTGATATAACAGGCAGATAATGGTTCAGATTCTTAATTTTCAGTCAAGGTCACCTCATCAACGCAGCTGGTACATCAATGGATTACTGATACTTATTAATTTAATAGGAGGTGAACAAAGTATTGTATCTTCCCTGCCCAGTCATTAAAATCTAGGTAGAAGGGACTGAAGAATAATTTCTTTCGCTAAATGCAGCCCAATTTTGACAATAAACCATAGTCCCTTTAATAATTAGCCTTATTTTATATTTGGTATTTGGAAGTTGAAAATTTTTGAGCTGAATGTTTCAGTTATATTCTTTTTGGCAAATACAAATGAAATTTTTTTCACACACAAAGTACGTACTGCAAAATGACAATTAAAAACAAGCCATGTCTGTCACTCATGATTGCTAGACAAGTTCCTATAAACTTGCCACACTCTAATAATTGAAACTAACATGAACCGAATGCTAAATGAAATAATTTTACATTGCTTCTTAAATTTGATGAAAAGCTAGGGTGTAATGTAAAAGCTATGGTGTAATTTGATGTAAGCTCAGGGTGGCTGATTGGTTACAACAACCAAGATTGGAGAGACATAACCTAACCCAAGCCAATACTTCTATATTTTTATCAATATCAACATGCTTTACAATTTGATAAGGCACAGCCTGGCGGTGATGAAAGAGCGCAACTCAGCGCTGAGGCTCCAGATGAGCTCCCGCAGTCCATCTCCAGCAGACCGAGCAGAGGGCGGTGGCTCGTCTCCTGTTGCTGCTGCATCTGAGGAATTAAATGGTTGTAAGCTAATACAATCCAGCTTCATGTTTACAGAGGATAGGAATGTCACGGATGAAGAATTGAGAGACCGTATCAGAATAAGATTCTTCCTTTTTGCCATATATTCTGATATTTAAAAAAAATCCAAAATAGATGGAAGTTTTTGCCATTACCAAGCCTGCTGATGCATTTATGATACATGTCAAATAATTGCATAGAAACAGTTGAAGCTGATTCAGAAATGAGGTCATGAATACAAATAGCTAACTTTGCAGTATAACTGGTATAAAGTTTCATAACCTCAACCTCTTTGGAGTCCTTCAATATAACTTTTATTTAAAAAAAAAACTACCTAAGGGCAGTTATTTATAAATCTGTAGGAATCATTGTGAAGTCATAAATCACTGTGAAGCAAATTATGTGTTAATCAGTCACCAGTTATGTAGCACAACAGATGCTGATATACAAAAAGGTAATTGGCCAGAGTCAATTGCTGGCATCCACTGGTCACCAGAAAGATTTCTATAGTTTTCCATAAAAATTAAATAAAAAATTTGACTAAATTGATTTAAAGATCATAGGCAGCTGAAATAAAACTTTACAGTTTGCCTTATCCTACAACCTGGTTTTCCTCAAGCCACAGGCTACCTACCAAAGAAGATTATTAAGTGAGGAGTAACATCAGTTAAGAATTGCACTATCTTGCAATAGGAGTATTGGTACGCTTGTTGTTAATCAAGTCATTTGATGAGTACGGTAGTATGTTATTTCATAACAAACCAATATGATCAGGGTCACAATGGTGCCACTGCCCAAATAAAAGGACCATTTAATTATGCAGACCTGCAGGCTGGTGGAGAGATGCTGACATTGTATTGGATGCTCCCGTTTCCAGCTCAGAGAGATCAGACAGTAGTCCTTCATATGATGCACGCAAGCTGTTCTGAGCAAAAGCATGACGGAACCATCACTTCATTGAAACTTGAGGGATTTTAACACGTTGTATAGAATCACTGAAAAGCAATTTAAAATAAAATGTTTCAGTTTTCACAGCTAAGCCCAATAATATTTTTTTTAAATAGTAATAAATAAAACAATTAGAAAAATGCAACAAACCTCAGCAAAACTGACTATGGCATATTACATAATTATAAAATTGATAAAACTCAAGTGTGCAAGCCCATAATTGTGAACAGTTCTCACCTCCCTTCTGAGGAAGCCCTTAATATTCAGTAGACTCAGATTCATGTAGAGTTTCTCCACAGCAGCAAGTTGAGCGAGACAAGACAGGAACTGAGGCCATAAGGAGATAATTGATGCAGAGCTGCACACAGCACTGCGCTCTTTTTCCTGCACAATAGTGATCATATAAAAGTCATGATTGATGGCAGACAGCATACGTGTTCTGCTGTTCTTGATTTGTTAGAAGGATTTGTAATCATGCTTAAGAGTAGAGAAAATAGCCAAGGCTAGAGGAGACAACATGTGCAGGTGTTTGTTGAAATATAAACTCCTGACTAGACCAAAACCATGCTCAAAAACATTATGTTTACACTACAATTAAGGTTTTTAAAATATGTTTTTAAGGCAATAACCAGATAAGTTTTGCACTACTATTAAGAGTACAAAAAATTTATTTTTTGCCTCCTTCATTCTTCAGATAGATTTCCTATAAATCTGACATGATCTCTTTTCGCCGCTGCAGATTTAGTTTAAATTAGAAGATCAAATCTTCTTAGAGTAGTTGCACAATGCAAATCCCTCCAGTATGTAGGATAGACTACAACAAGAGTTACAAGACTAGAATCCTAGACCTAGAAAAGCCTTTAATGCTAGACCTAAATTAAGTACATCCTCCTTTCCTATACATGGAATCTGAATGATTATTTAATACAGCAACCTAAGTTTAAACCTAAAACTAGGTTATTCAACATTGATTCCAGATAAAATTGCATTATTTGCATTTAAACTTTGTGCAAAGTGTAGCAGCCTTCATTTAATGTATATATTTGCTTAAATATATTTGATACAGATTTGATGTATGAATATTATAGGTTATTAAGAAATTAATATTATAAAAAAATATATTCTTCCAAGTGGATACCAGTACTAGATAGAGCAGCTTGATAGAACAAGCAGCTGAATGGTGTACTATCTAATGGGGCAATAAGTAGTAATAGCTAAAACACATGCAGGATTGCAGACTGCAGAGTATATTGGGACAATCCTCCACCATGGCATAAAAATGTTATAGCAGCAAAACCAATTGAAATATTTCAAAACTAAAAAATAGTGGCATAACCTTCAACATTTTTCTTATCAATCACTTGTCACTAAAATATTCCTTTCTATTTCAGGTATGTTCTTTACAATCTTTTTTTGTTATAGTGAAATTGTGAATTCACTTGACCCAATTAAATGGTGCAAAATTACATGCCATCCAGTAAGCTTACAGATATAAAAGAAATGCTATATGCCATATGGCTGCAGCCTGCAGATATGAATATTGCAGTGGACGAGCAGTTGTTGTCAATGCTCAATGGCATGTCCACTGGTCCATGGGATGGAGACTGGAGACAAGACAGTAGTCAGTAGGTACTAATATCACATCAATAATACAGTACCTAATGTGTGGATATGCATGGTACGGTAAACGCGGTATATTCCGACACATTAAGGACGCATAAAAAAATGAAAAACTATAAAAAAAACCGTACTATGCGTTACGCAAGTTCTGTTGCCTTCACATGACTCTCAAAACACTTCACTACGCGTCAGCAACGATGAAACGTCACAAAATGTTGCCATATGTATTAAAAAGCCTTAAAAATGGAAACCTACCAAATCCCTATATTCCGTCACTTTGTGTGGCAACATCCGACACGTGGTGAGTCGTATTGCGTCAGCGCTTCAAATTTAACTGATATGTATTGCCGACATCCACGTGTTTGAATTCCGTTTGCTGTGTGAGCTGAGCTGTATTGGGATACAACACGGCTTTGAATTAGAACACTAACGAATATTGAACACTACTTAATTACGTTTTAATTAACAGCTATTAGGCTTTTAATTAAGCAAATTTCAATTTTTGTACAAAGCTTTGAACGATCTGTGTGTGTCCAATTCAAGTTGTGTCGGAATTAGTTTTCATGTGTCAAAATCCAACATCTCAACTTGATCATCTATTAATTTATTTACGACTTGAAATCAGTGAATACATGTATACTTAAAGGATTCCTAATATATTCACAGGTGTACTTAAAAGTCTCAAACCATAATATTCTTCCTATAAAAAGTTATTCACTATTTGGTAGAGCCATGTCAACTGTCAAATTTGACACATTTTTCGATGATCTCACCACGTGGCATGCATTGTCTCTCTTTGGATCTCAATATTTTCCCACTAGACGGCCAAGACCTAGTGTTTTTGCAGTATTTCGACACGCAAATGTATGACGTCACCATTTCAACCATCAATGCATCGGCCATATCGATCGTAAATCGTGATTTATGGAGAAGCATAATTGGCGACCGGCGTCCAGTGGCATCCTGCTCGGCGTCTTTGGTGCATGAAATCGGCGTCCTCGACCTATGTTGTGCCATGCTCTACAGTCTGGCCACTAGATGGCCAAGACCTAGTGTTTTTGCAGTATTTCGACACGCAAATGTATGACGTCACCATTTCAACCATCAATGAACGCATGGAACTAAAACAAAGCTTAATATAAAGGAAAAGCTGGAGAGGTGACGGAATTACCTACGAGTTAGTTAGTTTAGTGACCCTATGATTACTAGCGCTTCAGCTGATAAGCTATCTCGCGCCGGAATTACCTACGATGTCAGAATATACCGCGTTTACCCTAATATCATATCAATAAAGGAAAAAACAAGTTAAAATCACAGAAATTTAGACATTTTCAAAACTCTGATTCATGATTCACATACATACCGCTATGTCTTTTGCCTTGCTGTAATTGAAAGCTGCCATTTGTTGGAAAATGGCAGGCAACACAGTGAGTTCTTTGCCCTCCATTATGATTATCAAAAATATGTAGCCTGGTGGCAGGTGGGAGGTGGCTGGTGGCACTAGTACCTCAACAAATTTATTGAGTCAAACTTGTATAATAAATCTATGTATTTAATTCTATTAAGTTGAACATTTTTAATCATGCTATAAATATAATGATTTAACAATAATGATCATGACGTCGTCAGTCGTCTTGACTCTTGATTGTACCCTAATATAATAATTTAATAAATGAACACAGGCGTCAATTTGGGTCGAGATTTACTGATTTAGTTGGATTGGGAAAGGCCCAGGTGACTTGTGCTTGTCACACCTGAACTTGGCAAATTAATGGTTTATTTGTGAACATGCATGATATGATCGTTCCGACCACTTCAGCCTCAGTACCTGAACGTGTACTCAGAACTCCCGAGTACCTACACAGCTACACTCAGTTCAGCCTTTCAGGCTACTACCAAATACCAATTATCTACCAACACAAATACACAATCGGTTGCATTCTTGCACCACGTCAGATACGAATTTATTTCAGGGGAATTTCAGATCTAGGGTAATATTGCGCTATAGATAAATATTTCATGTTGAATAGGCAATTCTGTTCAACTGAGTAATATTGGCACCAATTTCAATACATTTTAGTATCTATTTATTTCGAGATGGTAAAAACTGAACAGTAAGCAAGAAACTACATATATTCGGCAACATGGGCTGTTACTTAGCAATTAGCAAGATGAAGTTCTGACAAACAAACGCATTTACCTCATCTGAGTTGTCTAATGGATGAAAAACTAATAATGAAATAAAATAAACGTACGTAAAGATGTAATCAAATCAAGATCCCATTTGGTTTTTAGAAAAAATCTTCCTCTAAACCTAGGGATAATTTTTTTACTTTTCCCCATTTTACGTTCAATCGTCAGTGTGAATGTGTGTGTGTGGTAGGTGTTAGTGCGTAGGTCGCGTATGAATCTTGTATACATGTGAATTATTTAGGATAACAAAAATGAGTTCTTACATTCAAGTATGCGAGGATGAGAGCGAAGAACCAATGGAGTTACCACTTGAAGCTGACGGTGGATTGCTACTGTCAACTTTGGTGGCGCAGTTCCCGGGTGCCAGTGGGATCAAGTATCGAAGTGCCTCTAATCCCTCTGCCTTCAGAGGAGTTCGGCTCCTGGATGGAGTGTTCCACATACCTGAAGATGGCTGGAATAATGTTTTCATCTGCGTATTCCCCAAAAATTATACCTTTGTTGAAGGTAATATCAAGTAAATACACAGTTGTCTCGTGATTCTGTATTAAATATTATAAAGATGTTCGTACTTGAGTAGGGTAAATGCGGTATATTCCGACATCGTAGGTAATTCTGTCACCTCTCCAGCTTTTCCTTTATATTAAGCTTTGTTTTAGGCAACAGAACTTACGTAACGCATACGTTTTTTTTATAGTTTTTCATTTCTCGATGCGTCCTTAATGTGTCAGAATATACCGCGTTTACCCTAGGTATATTTATATCTTCTTATTTCCCAAGTTCACAAGGAAAGCAAAGAAGTCTTTGCGTCTGCTATGCTACTATGCGTGAGAGTTGTAGACATTTTAAGACTTCCAGGTTAGAATATAGCTATCTGCATTCTGAGCTGCCACTAGAGCTTTCCTGTTATTTTTTGAGCTGCAAGATTTCTGCCAAGTGCCAGACTGCCAGTGGCCCAGTGCCAAAAGAATTAGCTACCTCATGTCTTATTATTGACCAAAATGTATGATCAGGCCATGAGATTCAAGATGTTGTGAAAGTAACAGTGAAAGTTTGTTACTTTACAGCAATGAGATTTTAGTAATGAGTAAAAAAGTTCCAGTCCTGTAAATGGTTACTTGTAATAATTTTTATTTCATGAGTTTAATATAAATAAACATGAGTTTAAAGTGTATATATACCCTCTCAATTCCTGTTTTGGTTGATGAATTGGCATGTAATGCAGCATTTGTGGGATATAATTTATTTAAGATTCTAATATATTTCAGTTTGTTTGGTATATAGGGTAAATGCGGTATATTCCAACACTTTAAGGACGTAGCAAAAAATGAATGGCTATAAAAAAATCACCGTACGCACAACTCAAGTTCTGTTTGCTTTACGTCACTTTCCAAACACCGCACTACATGCCAGCAACAATGAAACGTCACAAAATGTTGCCATATTTATTTGAAAGCCTTTAGAATGCAAACCTACCAAAGCCATATATTCCAACACAGTGCGACACTGTGTGTGACTAAATTCAGCATTTTGAGACTAATTCCAGCCGCGCTTCAAATTCTACTAATTCGTAATTTCGACACTCTTGTGTTCAAATTCCAATCGCTGTGTGAGCTGTATTGGAATACAACACAGCTTGGAATTAGAACACTATTGAATATTGAACACTACTTATTTAGGCTTTTAATTAAGAGCTATTAAGCTTTTAATTGAGAAAATTTTAATTTTTGCACACAGCTTAGAATGAGCTGTGTCTAATTCCAAGCTGTGTCAGAATTAGTTTTTGTGTCTATAACCATCTCTTAACTTGATCATCTATTAATTTATTTACGACTTGGTCGCAGCAAATACAAGTATACTTAAAGAATTCCTAATATATTCACAGACTTATTTAAAAGTCTCAAACCATAATATTCTTTCTACAGAAACAGTTTATCACTATTTGGTAGAGCAAGGTCAACTATCAACTTTGACACATTTTTCTATGCTCTCGCTGGGTGACGCGCACTGTCTTTCTTTGGATCTCAACATTTTCCCGCCAGAAGGCCCAGACTTAGTGTTTTGGTAATAGTATGGCGCGCAAGAGTATGACATCACTATTTCAACCAACAACGAATGCGTGGAACTAAGAAAAAGTGTAATATAAAGGAAAAAAGTTGAGAAGTGTCGGAATTACCCATGATGTTGGAATATACCGCATTTACCCTACCAAATGATTTGCTCTCTCATATCTTCATGTAGGTATAGTCAAATGGGGTAAGACAGGATCGCAGCCTTCATGGGGTAAGAAAGGACCAGCCCATATCATGCATTCTAATTGCACTGAATTTAATTTGATAGAAGAATATGTTAGAGCAATCATTGCATGTCATTTCAGTGCTTGTTTCAACCCTCTTCTGCAAATAATGAATTTCTGGTTAATTTTTAAAGAAAACTTATGTAAAGAAGGGTCACAAAATAGTTAATCCTGTTTGGGAAATAAGCTCTGTCTAATGACAAAAATTTTTTTGGGCAATTTTGTGGATGTAGGCATGTAACCTCAAGTAATAAGCAACTTTTGATAATCTGTACAGAAAACTATGTTGTATGCAGAAAGTCTGAGTTGTAGCTTAGAAGCCCATTGCATAACTACACCTTGTGATAGGTTTAGGGTTTTTTATTTATTCATGGTATAGATGCTACATGCTTGTTAGTGATTTCGGTCCTGTCTTACCCCATCTGACTATATATAATTATCTTTGAAGATTTACGTCAAATTAATTTTTGACCTCCTTTTTTTTAGACTGATATCTGTAACTATAATTCAGCACTTAATAAATTTAAAAAAATGGTAGCTCATTATTCGTTGCTTAACTTATTTGAATACATTTAGCTCCTTCACATTTTATTACCATAAATCTTAAAAACATTTTCTATGTGAATAAACTGAGTCATTTTACAGAGAATAACCGGAAGCATGAAGAACGTGTGGATATCCAGTGTAAGAGTAGAAGGATGGATCGCTACCAACGCTGCTCTGACCTCATTGTGCTTGGCCTGCCTTGGAAGACCACCGAACAACAACTCCGGGAATATTTTGAATCATTTGGAGAAGTGCTGATGGCACAGGTACTTTTTCTTAGATTATTTTAGACACTACATAAAGCATTCACTTTTACTTCAATACTTCCTCAACTCACTTTTAATGGAATAAATGGACTTGATGATGCTGTACTGAGTACAGCTTGCAAACCTGTGGTCTCATACTCGAACTATATAAGGTTGATTCTTGAGGATTTCCACCTTTCAGTTCAGCTTTCTTGTTACATCACTGAGATCAAGAAACACAGACAATCCCATCATTCTCATGACGGATTGGTTGACTGGTTTGATCACATTTTGGTGATTATTGCGATTCACTGAGATCAGTGATGCACAGGCAAACAACACACTACATCCGTATAAATGAGCTGCTCATGGGTAACCTTATACTAGTTAAACCATGTGTGGTCTATTCACTACCAAACACATGAACCATTCAAGTTAAAAAGTTTGTGCCTCAAAATCATTCACATGCTTCTTCTTATTTCATTAACTCAAGCCGGCTTTTAACATCTGTACAGCTTTAACTTTTTGAAGTGGAAAGCAAGCATTTCCTATGTTACCTCCATCCTGCAATTATCAGAATATCTCACAGTATTTGTCATTTCAAATGATTTTTGTCTAAATAGCGAAGAATGTATAACATGCTCATTTGATTTGGTAATCTCCTGTATAAGTTCAGTGACTTATTCCATTTTTCAGAAAATATCATAAAATATGACAGGTTCTTGCTATTTGGCTGTGTTGCTGCAACTGTTCCTAATATTTCCTTTTCACCGCTAAGGTAAAGAAGGACCTGAAGACTGGCCAGAGCAAAGGCTTTGGTTTCATCAGATTTGCTAACTATGAACATCAGCAGCAGGTGCTAGCCCAGCGACACAACATTGACGGGCGAACTTGTGATGTTAAGATCCCTAACTCTAAGGTCTGTCACTTTTTTAACCTGTGTTATCAAGGCAAATGGCTATTGTTCATACTCTAGTTTCTTAGTAATGTTGTTATTTTTAAACTTTATTACTTCTTCTCATCTGGAGTGTACTTGATCAATATCTTTAGGATGACATTTCACCCAAGGAATTGGCACATGATATGTGAACACTGCTCAATGAGGTTCTGAAATTATTTAAAACTATAAACTTTGAAGCTGTTGCTGAATGAATTTTTTATCAAATCAATCCACTAAATGCCAGACTCAATTTATTAATTAATGAATATTTATGCCCTACTTCTTATTGCCATAAAATGCATTAAAGTCTATAAAGAATTTTTCTAAAGTCTATAAAGAATAAAGAAGAATTCTCAGCCAAAATTTGTAAGTAAGATCATTTATGGTTGTTTGGTTAAAAATTAGTATCCTTCTGCATTTCTTTAACTCATTTTCATATGCTGGGTTGCTTAATCATATATGTATATAGATACTTTCAATCAGTGTTTCTAACTCAAAAGGTAATTTTGCACTCAAATGGTCATTTTTCTAATTAGGTTAATGTACTTAGATGAGAATTTTTCATTCGGGTTTCATATTCACTGAGCCAATCATTTGAGCAGGATGGATGTGGACAGCCACTGAGCAGCAAGGTGTTCGTAGGGCGCTGCACGGAGCAGCTCACGGCTGCCGACCTGCGTGATTATTTCGACAATTTCGGTGAGGTCACGGACGTCTTCATCCCCAAGCCCTTCAGAGCTTTCGCCTTCGTGACGTTCATGGATCCACATGTGGCTCAGGCGCTGTGTGGCGAGGACCACATCATCCGAGGCACATCAGTCCACATCTCCAGCGCCGCCCCAAAGCACGACTCTAGAACTAGCGGGCCGTTCGGGCGTGGTAGTGGTGGAGGTGGACGCTACGACCGCAACTCCTACGGCGGCAGCAACTACTCTCAAGGAAGCTGGGGTGGCGGAGGAGGAGGAGGAGGAGGCGGTGGTTGCTGGGCTGGTGGTGTTGGAAGTAGTGGAAGAGAAATGCCTAACTTAGCCGCCTTAGGCGCTTCTCTGGGCTTTGGAAACGCTGGTAACAGTGGAGGCAGCGGCAGCGGTGGTGTTGACGTTGTAGGTGGCGGCAGTGGAGGGGTGGGCAGTGGTCATATGAACATGGGCCCCTTGACCGCCGCTCCATGGTTGGCAGCGTTGAGCCAGGCCGGCTGGGGCCTCCTAGGAGCCAACATGAGCCAACAGGGAGGTGCAGCAGCAGGAGGAGGAGGAGGAGGTGATCACCAGCAGAGTGGTTATGGTCAGGCGAGCAGTCCGCCTCAGCAAGGTCCTCCTCCTCAAGGGGGTGGCATGCCCCAGTCGCCGCCCTACGCCACTGGTAACTGCAGGCCCTCTGCTGCTCCCGGGGACTACAACAACGGAGGGGGCGCCGGCAGTTGGGACTAGACAATAGTTCTCCGACAGGAACGGCAGTGATGCGAGCTCGTGTCTGGCAATATTTTTCCCGGTATATTCCAGCCTTCATCATCTTTGATAACGTGTCAGCTTACATTGAGCTCTCACATTTATTATGACATTTTCGAGACAGTTTTTAGTGAACGAAATATCTAGAAGTGTGTTTGTATTTTGCGTGGAATTTTCTGCGTTTGTACTGGAGTTTATAGGTCTTAATATATTCTATACCACAATCAAACAAAAATGGATGGCGTAAGTGGCTTAGTTAGCGCTGCTTATCGCTCAGCTCAGGGTACTAGCCAGAGTCCGGCCAAGTGTGTGGAATGCGAGTGATGCAGTGCTGAGTGCTTGGTGAGATATGCCACTGCCTGAATACGTGCTGTGTGCATGGCTACGAGAGCTACCTTTTGCTTCAATTATCATATAAACTAAAGTTTGCTGTTGCTCGCGGCAAAACGATCTTTTTCTGAACCACTGATAGCTTTATGAGCTCCTCGTGCAATTCTGGGTATTTTAAAAGTGTGAATTTTTGTTGATCGCGTTGTTACCAAATAATTATTATATATAGGTACTTAGATGTTACGGCTTCAACAGTACATGGAGAAGACAGTGTGCAACGGCTCATGATGGCTGCGTATCTCTAACTCTTCTGCTCAATATGGAACGCTTTACCCCGTAAAATAGTGCGGCCATCCTGCACATAAGTCAAGTAGTTGATAGTAATCGCGCGCTTATATAGCGCGACGTCTCCTCCGCACTTCTAGAAGAGGAAGCGAAAACTGTCCTATCAGGTGGTGTGTTAGAGCCTCGTCAACGAGCTGCTCGTCGATATCACAAGGTCTATCGTAAATAATCCCCGATAGAAATGCCATTAGCAGTAACATTTTTGTCATTGGAATTCGTTTTTCTCCTTGGCGTTGCAGTGCTTCTCTGTGTGTCTGAATTATGTCCCATTTGTCCATCGTTTGAATATAGCGCTTGCATGCAAGAACTGTGATTGCCAAGGCTTACTTTTGAAACTTGGTTTTCATAGAAATTTGCACTTGAGCTAACGCAGCGTTTGTTAAGTTCTGTTTGTGTAGAATAATGAGGAGGATAAAGCACCTATATGTTTACAAAGTGTCCCTTGAATTTACTGCCATTGTCATCCTAGTATATCGCGTCATTCACCGTTTATAATGCAGTGTTTGCTTCTCTGATCCTGATTGTGTTGGTTGGCTGTTATGTGTTCCCGCCGTGTGAGTTCGGATCCACTCATCTTTCATGACTCGACGCCGCTCTCTCACCCTAGCGTTTGAGCTCATCATCGGTTTGTTGCTATGGTGTTAAATGTTGCTATTGCAGCTCAGCTTATTTAGCGTGATACGTACTCTTATTTATTACCTATTATATTGATTAACGTTTGTACTTTATTTTTCTTCCATTGATACTGCTGAATTATCTTGATTATATTAACACTTTGTCTCTGTCCGTGCAAATATTTTGTTATATCAGCAGGAGTACAAGTTCTGTTTCTTTGATAGTCGCCCCCTGCTGCAGGATAACTCAGTTCAGAAAATGTTATCTTTGAAATCATTTATATGCTATGTCATAAGTATATGTTTTTGTTAATATACGCGTAGTCTAGTCTAATTATTGCTGTGATGCTTACTACATTTGGTCGCGAGTTCCGATGCTTTAGAAGACACGAGTGAGTGGACCACGGGTTGGTCTTTCTACCAAAAATCTTAACTTTGTTGAACCTCGAATACAGTTGACGACTCGTGAACAACACGTGAATGAAGTGTTTACTTAAAGGTGATCGTGATTGATGCTTCTTGTACATGAAGACCTTTTTTTGTTTAGTTCCTGTTTAATATCTCGATTAATTGTAATCTAGCTTTGAACGTCGGACTATTTGGACACCTGGGAAATGGTGTACGCTAGAATAACATGCTGTCTATTGCATTCATAACAAACAACTCGTGTAGAGCTTCTGTCTTGTCACGTGAGCAGCACGTCAAGTGATCTGGGAATAATGAGTTACTACACCTCTTGTCTATGAGATTTTAAATGTGTTCTGATTGATGTCGTATATTTGTTACTGCTTCTATGAAGTTGCGTTTCCGTTGTACCTCTCGAAAATCATGCAGTCCAATTTGGAGTTAATTTACGACATCAAAATTTTGATTGAGAAGTAGGAACACAGCTATGAGAATAATTCTTTTTTTCGTGCCTAGTTTATGATTCAACATAAAATTTCTGAGCAACATATTGACTCGCCTTCAACTTTGTTTGTTTGGGAAAAATAATCTTCCACAACGAATTTGTTCCCCTGAAAGCACTGTCAACTTCATTTGCGCTAGACCGGGCATGGCCGGCTTTTTTTTAATTTTAAAATTTTTCAAATTTTTAGACCTCTAAAGGCATTGGTAAGACCTCTCATTCCTATTCATCACCCGACTAAACCTCAACGATTCTTCCTAAATTGGATATTTCACGACGTGCATATTTTTACTATTTTACCATGTACATTATTATTTGTTGAGAATATTTTTCTAAGTACTTTATTTTGTATCGAGAAAACATGCGATACAGGAACTAGCACATCAAAGACCAACCGGGCTGAAGGTTTTCAATTTTTTCGTAGCATACCAGCCAGGTGTTAGAAAAAAAGTCTGTTCTTTGAAAAAATCTCATTACTTCCTGATACACCACGAATACATTTTTATGCTTGTGAAAATCTAAATTTTTCTTTTCTCTTTGTTGTCTGGAATACTTATTTCATGCAAGCTTAGAAACAACTTAAACCGATGACTTCATTGACGTGTGTTTCACGAGGCTTTCTCTCGACTCGCGGCTCAACAATGTTACCGTCTAAATATGACGACTTACGTCCATATCTTATCGTATTGCGAGACTAGCTCAGTGATCTAAAATGAATGCAATCCCTGTTCAGATCAGGTCTGCAACAGAGCTTAGAGAATGTTGATGATGTAATGCGCCGGACGTTGTTGAGTGTTGATTTTGTGCCGTGCTTAATAATAACTGTTATTTCCTATAAATTTTATTGCGAGTTAGTGTGCCCCTTGTCGAGCTCGAACGATGGAGCCTCGCAGTCATTATCTGCTTGTTGACGTTTGAGAGAGAAATCAAGAGTTTATTCTATAGATTTTTCAAGCGTGTCTAGCGCATATTATGTCGCACTCTCCTTCTTTCTCTTTGGATATAATTCCAGAGAACCACTTTTCTTGAGAGTTACTCTTATACAGAATCGATCGAGTGTTGTGTACGCGCATGTTTTTTATGCTATTTTGAGCTTTATGTGTAATCATTGGAAGAGTATTGCTTCGTTAATGCTCGCCTTGTGAACACCAATCATTTTAAAAGTTGTTCGTTTTATTCTTCAAGTCAGAACTCACTATGGATTTTGGGTGATTTTTATCTTTGCACTAACCTTAAATTCTCTTGGGTGAAATTCGTTGTGCGTGTGTATCGCTTCGAGTCGCGAGGCGGCAGCTCGTGTGATACACGATGCCTCTGTTTCATCCTATTACTACTTATCGTTTTAAAATTAAATCCCGCATGAGAAGCAGATCAATCATCTCTCAATTAAAATTTTTTTTTCAGTTCCGGGAATGCTACGGACGCTTATTTTGTCAATGTGACTGTAATTTTAGAGTTGTAATGCCGTGTTGGTTCCTTGTTTCATCGTAACTTTTTTCTTAGTTGAAAATTTAAGACGTACGGTGTTTATGCCTTGATTGGGCGACAAAGCTTTTGATTTTGGGCCGCCTATTGAAGTGCGCGTGGCACCAAACTGTGTCAAGTACCTGCTATTATGGTCAGTCTTTTTATTAATAATTTATTAGTCCTTGTTATTCTCACTAACATCTTCCAAAGCTGTGGAAAGAATTATGTCAACGAGATGAAAGTACATACTTTTTATGGACTGCTTTTCCGTTAATAAAAACCATAATAAGCACCGTCATCTCGTTTGTTTCACTGAGCGTCGCGGCGGCGAGCAGGCATTCCGCCAGCTTTGAGTATATTTTCTTCAATGACCATAGCTGTTTTCTTCGTCCTCGTTATCCAAGTCTACAACTATAGCTATCGTAATAATCGCTAGTAATTCGTAAGGCAATTTTGATGGCGTAGCATGAACGTAGCTTCCTTTTTAATTTGATGCGTTCGCTATGGCTTACAGACTAACTTTATGTAAGCGAATAGACTTCTACGTATAAATGTGGGTCGACGAGAGATGGATAGTTTTTCACACCAGTTTGCCGGGCGTAACCTGCACGGCAAGAAGCCTGTGCGTGATACAGCTATGATGTGAGTTTAGTGTGTCGTTTGGCCCATTAGGATTAGATGCAAGTAATTTCAAGTTATTACACTGATTGGGTTTTATGGCTTCAATCCCGCACATCTTAAGCCGAGCTGGTAAGGTGTCGTGCTAGAGTGCTATCTTCCTAGTCCGATGTTGGAGTTCATGGCTTCGAAAAATCATTCATCGTACAAAAAGATTTGTTTATAATTATTAAAAAATACCACTTGTGCATTGCTAAGATGAATTAAAAGGTTTGAAGGAAATTTAAAAATATAAACGTTTTCAGATTTCTTTCAATCGAAACCTATGGAACCGCGTTTGGTGTGTACCGTTGTGATCGAATTCTCGTGTTGTCGCGTCACCATGATGAGAATGAGATAATATTACTCCTGTTCTCCAGTTTTTTTATTAGTAAGACTCAAGATGCGGATGCTCAGCCTCATCATTGTCAAAACACGTCATAACCTGAAGTCAATTCAAAATTTTAATGACACCATAAAACAGAATTCGACGGAGATTCTGAAGTTCAGATGACTCGCACGACTCACGTTAGCAAATTTTTCTCTTTTTCGCTCATCGAATACTATTTAGCATAAGTATGCTGCGTTATTCAGTCTGCTATTAGTAAGTCTGCTATTAGTAAGTCTGCTATTTTTGAGGTCTCGAGGTACCATTGTGTGAACAAAATATATGGATGTAATCGACCGTAGGAAAACCATTTCTCTAAGTAACTATTGTTGGAAATTTAGTTCGGTCGTTGGTCTATTATCAAGCCGAAATATCGTTACCATGATACCAGGTAACGATACGGGCGATAACACAACTTTAGATCTAGAGCTTACCCTAAAGAATTCTCAGATACAATTCTGGAAACCTTCGAGAGGGAAGATAAATCGTTCATAATGAAAGAGGCCATGCGGCACGACGGTCTTGTCCATTCCGTGCATTGCCTGGCAATCCAAGATACCTCTTCGCACGAAGTCTCTCGAAGCATACAAGGATTCAAATTGATCTGGCTCTTAATCCATGATCAGGCCTTGAATGGTCATGTATTTGTACCAGCTTAGCAATCCTGATAATACGCGTTACACAAAACGTCACATTTCGTGCTGCGGTAAAAAACAATAGAAGTGAAGCTGGTAACTAACCGCTCGAACCGCAGCATTAATTAACGCACTTGGAGGTTTATGGCTTCATAAAAATGTAGTCGACAAATAGTACTTGTCCTGCAGGGAAAAAATGCAGATTTGGTCCTGCTATCCTTATCAAGCATTTCAACTGCAGACAATACCGGAGCTGTGGCCGGTCATAAATCTTTTGTACACTGATGTCTATTTACATAATTTGAGAATAAATACGTCCTAGAGAATTGTATAGCACTAATCATCATCGTCATCTATAGTTTGAGAGTCTGAGGAAGATTTTTCATCATTTAGCTTAGCAAGTATGGCTGTAATTTCTGCAACAGTGTTAGTTAATGGCGGTGGTGTCGGTAGAGCTGAACTAGACTCGTTCTCGGTGCTTGGAAGCGGCACCTCAGGAATTTCTTGCAATAGCTCCTGGTCCAAGAGATGGTCTAGAGGAGCAACTGTGGTGGTAGTTGCTGCAGTCTCTGGTGCTGGACTGCGCAGGGGGAAGTTCAGTCGACCCTGACGCCTGGATCCAGCTGCTGCACCATTGCGTTGGCGCTGGGGGTTACGTCTTCTGTTTAATTGCGTGGGTCGACCCACCTGAAACGAGGCAATAGGAAATATTGAAAGGCTTTTGAGAAGTCTTTTTTTGAGAATGAAAGACTTCTGAGAAGTCTTTTTTGAGAATGAAAGACTTCTGAGAAGTCTTTTTTTGAGAATGAAAGGCTTTTGAGAACTCCTTTTTTGAGAATGCAAGACTTTTGAGAAAGACTTAATATTTTGTCCTGCTTTCTTCTATCTTTCGATTTTTGACACTTCAAAAGTGTTTGGAATATTAGAGCCCACGTTAATATCGGTATTCGTCAGCGTCGACGCTACAATGCCAACCAACAAAGAAAAGACTGGCCCCGTGAGAAAAATACATGCTCAATAATCGTATGAACGGCCTTCCGTGTTATTACACATAAAATTTCCTCCAAGTACAACAATATCATCCTGGATGAAACACTAGTGGCTCTACATAAGAAACACGAACTTATATAGGTATTTGGTCTGAGTAACTCTTCTTTTCGCCTCCACAAATGGTCAAAATTAAAAACCATCTTGCAATACGTTTTATTCATTTCAAATTAAATCTAGGAATCGTGGGACCCTGGAAACAAACCTAGAGAGACCTCCACCAACTGACCTGTAGTCCCATGTAGAACTGAATAGACCCTTTGTACTTCTCAGGTGAGAAGGTCGAGAGAGGGTTAGGGCCGTAAGTGAAGGCCGGTCTGCAGCGGCCCCCAGCGTCTCTCATATATTGGTTGGGGCACACGTCGGGGGCGGCTGAAGAACACACGCGGTTAAGACATCGTCACGTAGGTAAATCATTTGAACCTCATATTCTTGCTCAAATTGAAGTTACCTTATGATGTCGCAGTATTTTAAAAAGAAAAATATTGCTAGAAAAATAATACAATATTCCCTATTATTAGGATTTGAGGGAGTTATTTGTTATGATTGCATGAATTTAGATGACATTCGTCAACGCTTATGTGAATGTGATCCTCTGCAAGAAGAAATCAGGTAAAAAGTTGAGTATCGTTAAATAGATATTAATGACCTTTGTCAGTTATGGATTGCTTGGCAGTGAAAGATAAATATTGCATTTTCAATACAAATTAAACGATTGGCGTTTTTTTATCATTTTTGGAGCTGAAACCCAACTTCGGTCATATTACAATTGAACCTGTTCTGTCCGAACTCAGAGTAGGTATATACAAAGACAAAATGAAGGAAACCCCTGAGAAATCCACAAAATATACCTCCTAGTTTAGTTTGGTATAGATCCACCTCCTGCGGCAATTACAGCCTCAATTCTCCAAGGTATTCATACAAATTGCGAATTGCTTCCAAAAGAATTTAAACCTGTTCTTCAGTTAAAACTTCCTCCAGCTCTTTGAAAGGCGATGTCGGCAGGAATCGACTTCTGACCTGCATCTCTACAATCGAAAATAAATGCTCAATAATATTCAGGTCTGGTGATTGTGGTGGCCAAATGAGATGCTCAATTTCATAAGAATGTTCCGCGTGCCATTTTTTAACAATTTCAGCTATATGGATCGGAGCATTATCATCTTGAAATCCGGCGTTCCCCACGGAAACAGTGCTTGAACCATTGGATGAACTTTGCCCTCCAAATTCCTAAATAGTCACGGCTGCTGATTCTTGAATGAAGAGAAATTATTGGTTCGCCGGATTTCCAAGAAATAGCACCCCGGATCATCACAGATCCCCCGCCATGTTTTACGGTTGGGAGGAGGCAGTCGGGATTAAATAACTCCTCTGGCTGTCTTCAAACTTAAACTCGGCCAGAGTTTGGAAATGAGGTGAACAATTATTCGTCAGAAATTTCATTTTTTCACTGCTCGAGGGACCAATTTTGGAGGTTTTTACACCACTCATAATGCTCTGATGCATTTGTATTTGAAACCAGAGGTTTTCTAATTGCAGCTCTTTTATAGAGTCCAAATCTGTGCAGCTCTCGGGGGACAGTCTTTATGGAATCTTGGTTTTGTATGCGTATATTGAGGTCTGCAGTAATTTTAACAGCCGTGGTCTTTCGATTGTCCCTCACCATTTAATTTAGGTACTTCCAAAGGTCTCTCTCAGACAATTTCAACATTTCGGCCAGACCTGTGCTTTGCTGAAGACGTTTTCCATCTCTTTCAACAGCAGTCATTACTTTTGAGACAGTACTAGAAACGTCAAGCATTCGGGAAGTTCCTGTCACACTAGCACCTGCCATACGAGGGCCAATCTTTTGGCCTCTTTGAAAGTCAGAGAGGTTTGTCATTAATAGGTTGGGTTATTGACACAAAAATTTGTGTGCACCAAACTATCGGTAATAGCCCTGAACGCAATTGAGTCTTTCTTTGGCACGATATACACGATACCTATACTCGTTGGAATCGGATGAAGTTTACAGACCAAATTTGTAACGATAACCTATTTTAACTGTAGACATTCGCTGGAAATAGTTTTACAAAATGTTGGAAAAATTTTAAAGGGTCTATACATGGGTATAGGCCTTTCAACATAATGAGAAAAGCAAGTACAGTAATCACTCTAAAATAATGACAATATAATACTGGAACCTCTCGTCTGAAATCGATGAGCACCCTATATACCTACATCAGGAATACACTAATGAATAAACAAATGAATTTTTTTCAGAAAAGCCCTCACATATTATCGCAGCATTGAGGCCAGGATCGGGCCCCTCGAAGTCGGTGCCCTGCGGCGCCGGGATACCTGCCAGCGTGATGAGGGTTGTGAACTTAGGGTGATAGAGGAGCGTGAGCTGAGGGTGAGTGCCCTGAGTCATCACATCGGGGTCTATCAAAGGGCGTGAGTGACACAGGCTGCCCGGCAGCTGAAGTGCCAAGACCGTCAGAAGTACGACGCGTGTGGTTGCCGCTTGTGAACCTGCAATACAACGTGATTAATAGATACGTAAGAGAATATGAGTGGGTGACAGCAATGCAAAGCCTGAGGAAAAGTCTATCTATCCCAAACTGTATCAATAGCCGGAGCACGTATGTACGCCTATGTCCGTTGTATAAATCCTACATGTGCCTTCGAATTTATTAATTTACGGATTTTAAGCAAACTATCTTGGCGACATGAAGCTAACCAAAACACTTACTTAATAAATAACGAAAACGGAACAGGGCGAGCGAAATAATGGGTAATTCCCATTTCTTTTCGAATTTCACAAGTAAATTCAACTATGCATTGTATTTTCAACAAGCCTGGCTTAAGTTTACTTCATGACCTTATTCGTGTATCTCATAGTGCCACAATGTTAAGTTTTGTTCCAATTTGCCTGTGAAATTGGTGCAAAATAATTATGGCTCTATATACGAGCAGCGAGTACGTTACTAGGTACGTCACTCGTAATCCTTAAATCTACGAACTTGCTTCTGAAGCCAGCGGTGACATTTGGCTTAAGAGCCCTGGTGACGAGACGGCAATCCTACATGCCACATTTTGCGTCAAGGTTGTCATCATCAGCCTTATGCTCCCATTGTGCGAGTCTTCGCGCGGCTGTTTTATAGCTAGTGCAAAGACCATATGTTAAGCTGACGGCGTTGGCAGAAGACGTCTAAGAATGCGATAAAAATACTCGGTGTGATGGTATGCGAAATGCAAATGAAAATTGACAGTTGACTATGTACATAAAGAGCGCCAAGTTCAACAAGTTGAAGGAAGGCAATCGTTCAAAATGCTCTGCGTTCAAGCATAAGATAAGTAACAGTTATTGCAGAGACTGAAGGGCCTTGAACTGAGGAAGATTACATCACTTGACTTGGCTGCATTAGGAGGTCAAATGTCATCATTGATACGTGTTGCACGACGGGTAAGCTTGCTTCATTTATTATTGTAACACAATCTGCACTGAAGGCCGCACGCACAAAAAAAAACCTATTCGCTCTGCTTGACTTATCAACGCCATCAAATGACAACGATTAGAATTCTAGGGCACACAAAAGTATTTAATGTTATTTTAAGCTCCGTAATTAGGGCTGACCTTGTAACAGGGAATTTTCCAGAAAACATAATACGCAACTATATAGGTAAACATTGTACTTATAATTAATACCCATTAAATGACTATGACCAAAGTAGTACCATAACAACAGGGAAGAAAATTTGAACCTTTTGTAGAAAAATTTCGTCGTGAAATGTCCTCGACATAAGAAAATCTCGCTCGAATATTTTTTAAGAATACTCGCATAACTCAATTTAATTGAAATGTTAATTATTCTCTTCAACAAGTTAGTAAGTTCAGTATTCAACACAATCATTCAATGCATTTTTCCGATGCATTCTGAGAATGCATATGAATGAGAATGCAGTTTGAGTGGGCAACGCAAGAAAAAATATGAATCATTCTGTTGTAAAACAGTGTCAAGAACTCATGTTTCAGTGTTGCAGAGAATAACTGAATTGACAAAGGTAAATTTCAGGCGCATCGACAAAAAATATAACTCAGTACTCACTGCAGTGAGTGACAGAGAGCGCATTTTCTCGTCGACGAAAACTTGAGGTCACGGACGGACGGACAGACGGACGGACAGACAGACAGACGGACATGACGAGCACAATAGTGCATTTTTTCCATAAATGAGAAAATGCGCTAAAAAGGGTTAGAGGTAAAAGGATAATAGCCCTAGATTTCTAGCGCTCTTAATAGTTGAGTATTGAATTACTGATAGCTTTATTATCAAAATACTTATAAGATTAGTAATTTAGTAGGTACTCAATTAAAATAAGAACGTTCACCTTATTCTTCTCCAATTAAAAACCTTAAATTGCAGTTTCGAGGAAAACCGAAAATACTTCATTCACAGATGTTCTGCATAACTTATTATTATTTAAAAAACACTATTATCCGCACTGAATTCTGTGTGGTGCAATAAAAATTCAGGACAGTACAGGGCACCTAAAGGTACCTCAAACGATAAATTCTGTAACTGCGGACCGCTTTATATACAAGGTCAACTGAGCGGCAATTAGTCTAGCCAGAGTCATTCTAACTGGTTAATTAAATAGTCTAATGCGTTATATATTCTGTTTCTATATTGCGCGTAAATTTGACACTTCCCAGGAAAGTTGGACAAGGATCTCGGGCAAAGCAAACGCGTTGAAGGCAGCAACTATATAAAAAATAAAGAACACTGTAAAATCTCTCGTGCTTCTAATGTTGACTTTCTTGCCATTAGTTGTCTGATGTCATAAGATATCTTCCTTTGTTTCAAGTAATTGTTATAAACCGCTGCGATAAGGATTTCACGTTTCTATGTCCTTGATCATAGACCAGTTTCCAGCCTCCGTCCGTTTTGGACTCCTCTAACTACGCCACGGAATACGAGTATATGTTGCTGGCCGAGTAGCGAGTTCCCAGTAAAATTCCCTTTACCACCCACCATGATTTCTGGATAGCTTTATTACTTAGAGTTGTGTGCCTGTAACCGCAGCTGACTCAATTCTTGTGAGAGGAATTAACACAATTTGAATCGCGTAGCGGAATGATCTTAATCTCGCTCTATTTCATTCACTAGAGCAAATAGATAATGTTTAATTGGCACTGTTGCGGACTAGGCACTGGAATTAGTTCGGGATAAGTGCACACTGACATTCAAGGCAAAATAGTTTTTTTCCAATATAAATTATTTGAACGTTTTTTTTTTTTTGCGAATTTCTTCGTGAAGAAAAAAACTCTTGCGGAGCTTGAATCTTCGTGGGCGGCGTTCAAAAATTTTGATGGACTTCTGAAAGAAATGAGTTAGTAGGTAACTGGGTCCCAGTTATAAGATTTGGTTAGATACGTTATTTCTTTCTCTCACAATATAAGAAATTATCATCTCCCTTCCCGTTACAGATTTGTTTCTGTAACCTTTAGTGGTACAAAAAAAATTTTTACTCCACGTACTAACTGTAGTCGACAACCAAAATCAAGGAGAACATAATAAGGAAGAACTTCCAAATAGATTCAGTTTTAATGGTTGATTGAATCCCTGCAGTCTATCATAGAAGTAATTATTAGATATAAGAATGGACAAATTGAAAGATGAAGTGAAGAATGACGAGCTTTTTCAGTGGATAGGGGCGGCAAGGACGGCTCAGCTTGCGACATCGCTGGATACGATATAACAGCAGAGGCAGCAGCGGTGCAGCGCGCGGGAGCCCGTGTAGCTCGGAAGGCCACATCACACGGAAGCGCAGTCCTGCACCTCGACAATAACGCTCCCTATATTGCCTGGGAATCTGACGCGTCGCACCATTCACTGCCGTGATCAGGATTCCGTGGAGGGAGGGAGGGTGACAATGCAGGGCAGGAGGTCGAATAACGCTTCCCGATTTAGTAGCGCCGAGCAAAATGAATTTTGTTGGCAAGTCCGAAAATTCGCTGGGGGTTTCAAGGCATGAGATGAAGTCCTTGTGGCGTTTATTTAACGTCTAAGTACCGTCAAAGGGTAACTGTACTTAGATGGGTATCAGCAGATATTTTATCTGCTTCTGGCATCGTCATAATAATTTTTTTATAATACTATTTCGTAGACCAATGTTTTCTTCAAAATGCAATCGCATGGAAAAATTTATTCAAACAGTGCAGCAAATTCAACATGCAGTAATTATATACTCTAATTATAATCCAGGTGAAAATGTTTCATTCATAGAATATTAAAACAAACTCCGATGTATTTCGAATGTCGTTCAAATAATTACAGAAAATCTTTTATACTTGATTTCTTGTTACTGCTTATTTATAATTTATTTGTCATATATATATATCATTTGTAAAATAGGTACAGTAAGAAATTAATACTTAAATAGTAAACGTTATATCAAAAGTGTATTATTACTTATTAAGGAACACGTCATTCCAGAATGCAAACATAAAAAACGCTAAATATTCCAGATGCGTATCTACATAAACGAGAGTGTGTTGCAACATCTTTATTTCTCACGTTCTAATTACCCATTTTAGTTTTTACCAGTAAAATATTGAAAATTAAGTCTGTTGAATATTTTAGATAATGGCTCAGTACATATAAATGTAATTTCTGCGTACAAATGCGACAGACGACGATTAAAATATTCTTGTCATTTGTGCACAACCCACAGTGTAAACCACCGCTCTTCTGAGCTTGTATTAGAAATAAGAACATGAAGTGCAACGCCTCCTCTGCGAGAAATCTTTTCTCAATAAGTTCTTGTTTACGGTTAATTCTTCCTGAACATCACAACTTGATCGCCCCAGTAGCTTCTCTGGTGTCGAGATGCGTGTACGCAGCTACAGGGACATCGTAAATTATATTCTACATGACTCGATATGAGTCCTTATTGATCATCGAAGAGCCACTCAAGCCGCGCCCTAGCCAGATTGTCTTACAATAGCTATGGCAGCTGTGATGGCTGAATGTCTTACAGCAAATCAGAATGCGGCCTCCTACATACATATGATCGTATGACCATTCTTAAATTTTCTGTCTTCGGAAGGCTGCAAGAATTGTGATGATCGCAATTTGTTGACAACTCAGGCAACGAGCCGTGCAGTGAGATGACAACTGAGGCAACGAGCCGTGCAGTTAGATGACAACAGAGGCAACGAGCCGTGCAGTGAGATGACAACTCAGGCAACGAGCAGTGCAGTTACTGTNTGACATATCAGGCAACGAGCCGTGCAGTTAGCTGACAACTCAGGCAACGAGCCATGCACTGAGATGACAACTCAGGCAACGAGCCGTGCAGTTAGCTGACATACCAGGCAACGAGCCGTGCAGTTAGCTGACAACTCAGGCAACGAGCCATGCACTGAGATGACAACTCAGGCAACGAGCCGTGCAGTGAGATGACAACTCAGGCAACGAGCCGTGCAGTTAGCTGACATACCAGGCAACAAGCCGTGTCTCAGATAGGTGGCCTTCAAGTTTTTCACGCGATGTGACGTCAGTGCTGTGAGCTGCAGTGGCTCTAGAATGCCTCTCGAGCGACGGATTACTTGCAGTCTAAGACAAGAAATTTGAGATTTTCATAAAAATCTCAGATCAGAGGAAACATGACCTTCGATCGTTTTAATTCAAAAGATGTTTTAACTCAACTGTTTAGACAAGAATAGTCATATCACTTGTCAATATCTTACGATTGAAATGGTTTACTGTTATTTTTTGGCACAATAAGATTCAATTCGTGAATCGCAATCAAACCAAAGAAACGAAATCAAATTGCTTAAAATGAGATCAACTCGCTTGTGATGAAATGTTGAATCAGTATGAGATTATAAATATATTATTAAGAATTTGTTCGATACCGTTACGAATGTTAACACGGAGATTTTTTGTGTAGATACTTAGGAAACCTCACATTTATTCACTTATATCACGATGAAGGATCACTGAAGATTCGTTCATTCATAAAAATGTCAACAGTGTCATACGTGCATGACACGGAGAAACCTCGGTGATATTTCCGCCATTACCATGCAGATAATTTGTCATCCATCCATCACAAAACTTCCGTAGTATTTTTCCGTAGTAATCCCCCTCTCCCGGAGACGACATATTTGCAGTCGTTAGGTTTGCGAAATCAACTTGAATTTGAATGAGTCAAATAGCTCTTTAAAGTATTTTTAACTTGAACTTCATTAAATCATCTGAATCCCTTATTTGAAGATGCATTGTTTTACAGTTTCCCTACCCAAATCCCTGACATTTATCCCTTTTACCCGTTCTTAATTAAAGACGAGTACTACGAAACTGGAGTCTGGAACACCTTTGACATTGTCGCTTCTTTGGTTATCTGATGATTGTTTCTAGCCCTTATTAGTCTAACATATTGCTTGGAGACTCATTTCAAATCTAAATCTCTCAAAGGGCAATTTTTTTGAACAATCGAAATTCACCTCAAAAATCTCGATTTAAATTAGTACCAATCAATCATTAAAAATTCAAACTTCTGTTACCTAGACACGGTGAAGTCTGTCTGTTCTCTATGTATTTAAAAAAAAATTACCTTCACACGTGAGATTGATGACGTGAACTTGAGTATTGACAGAAGTTTCATTAACAAGCATAATGCAAACAGTGTCATTTTGCCAATAACTTAAAGAAGTAGAGGCCTTCATACCATGATCATGGCACTGGCATCTAAAAAAACAGATGTTATCTAAAACGCTGGAGCTTGAAAAAGTGTCCAAGCCAATAACCAACTCATAGTCCAAGGTCGTGTTGGACCATACAAAACCAAGAGCGAGGCCACTTCCCTTTTTAGCCATGTCGAAAAACATAAGAATTCACTATAGATACTCAATTCATATCCAAGAATCTATGAAATCAGTAACATGAATCTTACAAATAAACTTTTTGAACATTTAGCCTCGATGTAGCAAAGCATCGCATTTGACCTTTAAAATCTATGTGAGGAAGGAGTCGCGATTGTCTTTCCCGCCAAAACTCTGACTGCGGCTCACTAGCTGGCGACCTACTTTGAACATATAGAGGAACAAGACTGAATCTGACACAGTTTACATTATTATTGTTTCTTAATTTGGTCAGATAAAATAATAAAACCTGTTAATTAAGTTAAAATTTTTCCTCGTTCGGTTGAGACGTGCCTTTACGCGTCAACATCAAACCTCAACTCTGGCATTACCAGGTGACCTTGAATACGACAACACGGGATTTCAAGGTGAGATGCTTTCAGGGGCGGCATTGCCTAGTAAGAGTGATAGACCAATTTTGCTTTCGTTCTTGGAATAGTTTCCCGCGAGTTGGTGAGCGAAGAAGCCAAGGCACTGCTCTTCCGTCAATGACACAAGAGTCGCCTCTCCCAGCAATTCGACTCATAATAATTAAAAACTACATAAAACATACAAAAAAATGTATTAAAAAAACATTATTGAAATGTCTAAAATTTTAAAATCGTACTAGAAACTAGGAAATTAGGATCAATCTATTAATTAGTTACTTCTAGCATTTCTACCTACCAACTGATGAATTGTAGAGCGACTCAGGTGTTATTGGCTTCTCAATGGCTTCTGTTCTGGCCATCACATGCTAAGGTAAGTTAAAGTGTCGCGCAATAAAAAATAATAAACTTTTATCTAGGATTACGAAATCCTAAATTAGCCATGAGTACTCACTAGACTTAGTTCTTCTTGACCTGTAATCCATTGTATCCATGCCGACTGAAGTAATGAGTTTTTCAAGGTCAGACCGCAAACAATTTTTTCTCATCCAGCAGAAAAACCCTCTGTGTGTCACGAACAATAACTGGCCTGACAATGGACTTCAAGTTTCAACGTTCTTGAGCTCCACTCAAACTTGGGGCAAAAAACTCAGGGACAGCAGCTCGGTTGTAGGGCACCGAAAAATCTTCCCGAAGTTATAATTTGATGCTAAAGTTTGAAATTTTGGTAACAGGAACGTCATTATTACCCGTACAGCCGTACTAATTATAAAAAATTTGCTGAGTGAATTGAATCATCATCAGGAAACAACTTTAAAAACACAATTGAACATTTACAGTTACTATTCTTCTCAAATGCCTCGGATCTCCTCGTGGAGAAAAAATGATTCCCGACCAAGATGTTCCCCACGTAAACTGTGGTTTGTGAACTTCGTGATGGTCGGCCGTTATGATAAGAAAATCCGTAATCATTTATGCAATAAACCGACGGCCTTTCCTGCAACTGCGCGACTATTCCTGGATGGATCTACTGTACATTTTTATTGATGCTGCTCTTTCTGTAAACAATCTTGAAATGCAGTACAGTCAACCACCCAGAGGACGTCTACTTCGTTTTTTTTTTGGACTGCTCTCTCAACCTACTTCGCCAGAAGGATCACTTCTCTGCAAAGCGGAGCAGCGCGAGACAGGAGCAGCACGCGCACACAACACCGCAACGTACGAGGCAACACTAAGGAGACTTCAGAGATGCAGTGATTCAGTCCACTGTAGTCCGGCACCCCAAGTTCAAACAATGCAGCCCCCTAGAGTCAGCTCCTCACTGAACACACCCCCTCTCCTTCCATTCTTCTCAATCCCTACGCACTGCAGCAAGAACTTATGAGAGTCTCCCCTCTCAAAACCGATCAATGTATATAAATATCCCTGTGACGACATGTTTGTGAAGGTCGCTTCAGCGCCGACACGAGTCCGCTCAGTCGTAAAAACTTGTGGTGTGACGGTAGGCTCACGATAAGCTGGACGCACCTAAACAGCACTTACCAAGTTATTATTAGCTGTCATATGCGACGCATTTGCATCCACTAAGACACTATCGCGATTTTTATTTGATTTAGATGTACATTACCTTGCAATAAAAATGTCTTCGGAAAGAACAATCATTATACTATCAAATGATCTCTAAATCTATTGTTCAAAATACGATTAAAAATGCGTAAAAAACTAGTTAATATAGGCTATCGAATGAAATGTAAACATTAATAATTCCTCAGTGACTCCTTGAAGCGACATAGATAGATAGATGAACAAATATTCGGCGACGGTTTCTGTGTATTTTTATGAGTTACACATGCAATTTAAATCGTTCATGATGTCAGCAATTCGCAGTGAATTACACATGAAACTATAAATTATAGTCGCGAACCTGTAAAAACTAGAATCAAAATACAACCGGTTGTAACTTATAATTGATATTATATTATATATGATAATATGCTTATTGTAAACATTTTTTGTTATGTAGCATATACCTTGTACATAAGACTTGGTCCTGTAACACGAAGGATAGGACTGCAGCTGATGAGCTTAGACAAAAATCAGTCGGTAAACAAAACTTGCCCTATATTTTATAGCTATTTGGTACGTTTTCAGTTATAGTTTACCCCTCGATGATGTTCTTATATATTTTACATAATTCAAATTAGAAATTACCCTACCCTTTGTGTTAAATTGTTTATTCATTGTTTTCAGAAACCGAAACATCGACGAGTTTTGATTCCGAACTATCCTTCGACCAAAGAGCGACATTCATCACACTTATAACACATGGTTTTCCTATTAATGTTTTAGATCACTCGTATAAATACTGGATTTCATGACATGTTAACGAACGACATTTCGCTCATGAAATATAGGATAAAATGGTTGAGGATTGTTTGAGTTCCTGAAACAACCGATGTTGATTCATTGTTTGCATAGCAAAATTTGTTTAGTTATAACTTATACCCAACCACAAGTTCTATCTAGTCACACTCACGTTACTACTTACTCGAAGATAATTTTGTAATAATCATCACACGCAAAACATTTCCCCGTTTTCTACTCTTAAACCTAGGAGTGTAAGAAACAATTACAGCAGCCCTGTTGGTGTATGCGAACTGAACAACATTGTTCATCTCCGTCAACGCAGTCTTTTGCAATCATCTTTTCTACTTAAAGTTAATTGTCAGAAGAGCAACTCTGAGTTTTAATTGTGCTTCTGTCTTTCACGCAATTGGTGTACGTTTCATGTAGCTCACGCATATATGTATGGATTTTGTTAAGCTAGCTTGCTTTAAACTTGCCTCTTTTGGAATCGTCCGTTTTAATTTTCTTTTTCGGGTTCAAGTATATAGCATATATGACACGTTTTTTATCTTTTTTGATTCTCTCACAGACCTCGTCAATAAATATATTTGACAACAAATTGAGAAAGTTCAAGAGGCTTAGATATCCTGGTCGAGTGAGATATTCAGAAATATAGGTGTTGTAAGATAACAATTTTCCGAATAAATGTATAAATTATCGCACTTAAATACATGGAATGCGTGAAATACACGAGAAATAATGCACATGATACAATGCATCTGTCAAGAAATAAGAAAGTCATTTACGCTGCCAGACGATCGAGCAGTATACATGTTAGGTTCACTCAGGACAAATGAGTTAGTATTGTCCTAAAGGCGAAACACTTTCAGTCTTCATTTTGGTCATTATAACCAAGTTTGATGCGGCAACAGGGCGTATCAGTGCTACGTCCGCACTCTGCTTGTAGTGAGGGTAAGAAAGAAAACACATTCATTTCTCTGGTTATGATAGAAAGCTTAATCGCGACAGCGTATCTGACCACACGAGTCCTTGCCACGCGACCGACGCCAACAAGCAAGTTGGCGTCTTCATAGAGCATTTTTAATTTTTAATAAGCTTGTGTATTTATCGTTCTGTTTTTGCAAATGAAATAGACTCAAATTTTATGTAAGATTCGTTTGAGCGGAGGTCGATGTTTAGAATGAAAACTCGATATTTTATCATCTTAAGGTTTAAAAAATCACCGGGCAATAGTGTTATCAATCTTGAATTGTATATCTTGAAGAAACATATTTAAAATATTTTATAAAGGACTAGAATATTGTCCAACAATGATGCCTGGAAAATAAGATCCAGATCTCAGTTTAGGTGTTGTTTTCTTTGGTGTCCCCCAAGTTGAACATTATCATCGGCAGGATCAGGTAGACCAGATGGAAGATTTAAATAAATTGAATTGGGGCAAAAGCAAAATAATTAAAACACATTCTTGTTATGTCACTGTAGATTGATATGTCCATGGCATCGATGCTATGGACAATGTAGCACGGATATCCGAACAAGTAAAATTTATACAAGTAAGAAATCAGTACATAAATATTTTAAAACTGATTCCTGATAAACTGATAAGCGATAGTAAATTTTTCTTTCATGAGGTCTAATAGATAAAATTATTAATTCAAATCATGTTGTGCATTAAATATTATACTTTAAAATATTTAAATATTTAAACAAAACTTTTTATAAATCACATAAATAACTCGCTCCTTGATTTTGTGACCATTCACTGTGGGTTCTTAATTAAATGGATCTTGAAATGACTGAAAACCCAATTCAATGGGTATCTGACAGGCGGAAAATTTTACCGAAGGCTCTAGTGATGACAGAAAACCTTTTCGATTTTATTCTCGCACAGCAGAGAGCAAGAAAAAAATTCATATGATTTAAATTTTTGGCATGAGCTCCGAAGTGGCTTCTTGAAACAAGTTTCTATTCAAAGGAAAAAAGGAATCGTTCACTTAACAATTATTCAATTAAATCGTAACGTACGCGAGAGTTTCAAATATTGTTTATTCTTATTCTAGATTGCATGCGACTTATTTGACCAGAAATTATCTTGGTGTCAGTAAGCTTACCTTTTCCTCTTGCATGCTTTTGCTCCTGAAAAACCAGATCAAGATGTAAAAATGCTTCATACAACCATTCATAATATTGGGCATGTAAGTTCTTCAATTCAGTTCATGCAGATGATTTTCGAGCGTGATCGTGAAAGCGAGACTTTGCTTGCAATATGTTGAACAATAATATTTTGACCCATTTTACTTGGCCTTTAGCACATGCACTATTATGTTCTTTGTTTCAATCAGTACATTAAAACAAACCATCAAAAACTGCGAGAGCCACTTTTCTGAACTTAGGGCGAATGCCCTAAGTTTTTTATTAATATTATTTTTTGGTACGAAATGTTACGTTAACATACAATTGGTTCTTTGTGATAAAAATTACCATAACTAACAATTCAGCAAGCGTTCGCCAACTCTTACCCCTGACAAATCGTCTGCTATAAATACTCTACCAAGACAATTAATTATATGTTTAAAATGTTATACTGATTGCATTGATATCATACTAAGATTAGATTTTAATAGGCGTTTCACTAATATCGATGATGCATTCGGTATAGGGCAACCTGGGGCAGCGCGCCCCCCACTTTTTTTAAACTAAATTTTTGATGAAGTTTTAATTGATACGAGGTGGTTCTTTGTTTTGTTTAAAGGTGCAACTAATGAGGAATGTATGATGTGAATTAGACGCCTATTTCAAAGTAATTTCAAAATCTTCATCTATAGTAATGGAAAAAAACTTTATTTAGCGGCAAAAAATTTTTTATCTGGACTAAAACAGTTATTCGCAATGAACTTGATAACGCAAACACTTAACAAAACGTAAATCCGTACACTTCATCCCAGTGAAACTGTCGACAGGCGGTAGAGAATACGGACCAATATCTGCCATACTTAGCAAGAAACCCGCTATGGGCCCATGACCCGCAGTGGGCTCGCTGCCCCATGTTACCCTATCGCTTAATTTTGTGCTCAAAGCTGTATCAAGCGTGAAGGCTTAGAAATTTTACTGGCTTTCAAATTTAAATTATTATTATTTCCTGATGTAAATCCGGAATTGCATTCAATTAACAGCTGCTTATTGTTGTAAGCAATCATTAATGTTGTTAGGGACCGCCTGTAGATACAATAATTTTATCGATAGTTAGGTTACGTTTTTGTCATTTTGTTTTTGAGTTACTATTACGTGACCTCGTGTAGACCCGCCCTGTATCTTGTCATTGCTATGAGATCCACCACAGAGGTTAGTACTTGCATTATTTATCGTGTTGATCTTCGTGTTGACATAGTGGTGGATTATTTGGTTATATTTAATATTATTTATATTAGTTTTTATTTGTGTTATATTCATTTGTTAGAGTTCCGTTAATTCAAGTCCTTAATTTGTATTTATTTGTGTTTTTCAGCGGGGCTCCGAACCTAGAACATGATCAGGAATTAATAGTCAAGAGCCAGAAAGATACACGGTTTATAGTTTTGTTTTCTTGCATTTATTCTTCTTTGTTATTATAGTTCTTAACTTATCAGTTTTTATTCATCCTTTATTTACGATCATTGGCCAAGTGTTCGGGGTCAGATAATGTTTACTTATTGACTAGTCCCCAACAATGTTTCTGAATTTTGAAGCATAAATGTTAGTAACTGAAACTCAACGGTTAGCAAATATTGAAGGTTAATGCTTGAACTCTTGGCTTGCGTATACCATTACGGAGTGATGAACTTGAACATGTTTACCGTGCTAAAGTTAACCGACCTGCCAAATGTTAAAGAAACCCGAAAGAGGATGCATTTTAAATGATATCAACAATCTATTATATACTTAGATATTCACCGCAAGCCAGGAAATTCTAAATTTGAACCAAAAAAACAAGGCTGCTGGCGAGCTCGGCAACCTTGATCTTCTTTGAGACTGTTTTTAGTCGCATTTTCGAGAGGGCAGACATGGGTCCTGCGAACACCGACAGCCTGCAGCCGCTCACTGAGTTATAACGAAACTTATTTGACTAAAATGAAATTAAATAAGACATAATCACGGGGCAAATTGCAGCTATGATACCGCGTCCACGTCCACTGTTGGCTTTACGCGTGTGGTCGCCGTACTACCTCGCAACATCTCGTCATGAACTTATTTTCTCGTCATGAACTTATTTTCTCGTCATGAACTTATTTTCTCGTCATGAACTTATGAACTCATTACCTCATGGTAAGAACGAATATTGTTTACTCTGCAGATTGTTCATTTTTTTCAAGTACGTGTTCAGTTATTTATAAAACTTGCAAAATATCGTTAGAAAATATCAAATTTTATAATACTGAATACGTAATTTATATCATTCAATTTATAATGCATGATTTTATAGGATGAAACTGCGATTAGGCATAAAATATTTAAACATTTAAAAACATTGTTTTTTGACTAATATGTAATTGTCCTGAATTTAAATGAGTCTCTGAGAAATCTAACTCAATTACGATAAATATATATTGATATTGCCTCGAATGTTTTGCATCACTGTTTCAATTGATTTTTTGTTAAATATTAAAGTCTAATTTGATACTAACTGTTTTATTTTTGACTGGCATCTTTTCTATATTTTAATTTGAATAATATTCCAGTCCTTTCTTTGGATCACCGTTTTCATAGCTTGTTCAGAAAATAAAAGTGTCGATCGCGCGAACTCACACAATTATTCATTTTAAAATTTAAAAAATTGTAAAAAGGGAGCGTCGGTTGCGTTAGGATTGGCCCATATACAGGGTGTTTCAGAATTAAGTAACCCTTTTAATTTGTTAATAAATAAAAAACTAAGAACGTTATGAAGTTGAAACTTGTTTTATTTTCTTTTAAATAAAACAAGTTTCAACTTCATAACGTTCTTTGTTTTTTATTTATTAACAAATTAAAAGGGTTACTTAATTCTGAAACACCCTGTACTTAATGCTTTGTTATATTACAGTTTTACCAGCTTCAGATCTTATGATATTAATTAATTCGATAAAATTTCAATGAATCTTGCCGTGCAAACAGAATTTATTTAATTTCATTAAAACCATATTGATACTTCTCAATCACTTTGAAATTTTATCATGATTGGTGTTTGGGACAAAGTTACCTTCAATCGAAATTAAATTCTCAAACTTCATCACATAGGTACCTTGAAACCATATAAAACCTATGTTCAATATTGGTAGGGTTATATATTAATTATTATATTTTTCCCTCCTTTATTGAAAAAATTTACATATAATTACACGAAATAAAAACATATACAACCAATTTCCTTTTGGTGGAGAACATTGCATTGTAAGATATATAAAAGTATTTTACATCACACATGGTTTTCTAGTTTTGATACATGGAACTGATTCTTTTTTAAAGCTTAACTATTCTTCTTATTACAACACTTCTCTTTAACTTCATTTCTTGTTGTTTGTTTGTTTGTTTGTTTGTCTGCTACAAATCTTATAATCGATATTTAACACACTTTGACCTCTCTAATCGATCTGAAATTTTGCACACTTGCGTAAAGTTGGAGACAATGCATGAATCAAATGTCAAAATAAATGATTTTGAAAATTAAACATTTTTTTTTCAATATTAAAAAAATGGAAAAAATAATTTTGTCAGGTACAAATCTTATAACTGATAATTGACACACTTTTACCTGTCTAATTGATCTGAAATTTTGCTTACTTGTGTGAAGTCATAGGCAATGCATGAATCAATTAACAGAATAAATAATAAAAAAAAATTATATATTAAATTTCTTGTTCTGT
>NW_025944966.1:0-876 GCF_000764305.2 Hyalella azteca | reverse complement strand
TTGGACTCGACAACAGGCTGGGTATGTTTGCTCTGGTAGTCTGAAAGAGTTTCTGTTTGTGTAGCTGTGTGATAGGTTGTTGATGTGGTAGTTGCCGTTCCAGAACCACTGCCAGAACTGCTGCTCAACTGTCGCCATAGTTGGGTTTGAATTTGCAGCCCTGCCTTATTCTTATCCAACCTGCAGGAAATAAAACTTCTTAAGACAAAACATTCCATTTTATACACAGCCAATTTTCTACATCAATACAAGAACAGGTAATTTTTTCAAATTCATCCATAATTCAACTAGGATAAATAGTACCCTATTTCAACACCAGGGCACAATCCTAGAAATGGACATTCATATAATTGTAATCCATCTAGCCTGATGATGTGCTAAGTTCTAAAATAGTACTAAACTTATGTAAGAAAAATCACATTCCTTACCAACCTTACCTAGTACGAGAGTAATGAGACAACTAAGCAAGTCAGCAACCTTGCAGTTGACTGATCTGCTAATGTGCGGGTGGGCAGTGTACTCAATTACTGTTGTGGGGTTGCCTTCATGATATAACACATCTGTTTTGTTCGAGCACCGTAACCAATGGTGAGTTGCAATGGTTTTCGTTCCTTTGCAACTAAATAATGTATGTTTGATATAATGTATTTTTCTATAGTAAATAGGAGTGGGAACTTTGGTGAGGCTCTAAATTAAAGACACGGAACGTTACTCATTACTGCGCTATATTTATTACTTGGCTGTTGGTGTCTTCCAAAGTTCATATAAATTTTCGAACATAGCTTCATAAAAAACCAAGGACTAATCCATCTTCTTCATTATAAATTTCTTAGTTTTTCAGTATTCTGCGCAGTGTAATATATCTCAATTTTCTTG
>NW_025944965.1:0-1049 GCF_000764305.2 Hyalella azteca | reverse complement strand
TTACTCTCTAAATTAATGGTCGCGATATTCCTTCAGTTTGTCGCCCAACCAACGTTGAGAATCTAGTATAATAACTGGAATTTATTGTGCAATTTGAGTGTACAATTTGTTGGGTAATTCTTGAGCAGCACATTAATGGAAAAATATGAATATGTATTTAAAAAATGAATGAGCTGGGTTTTGTGCTTCAAATTCATCGATAATGGTCCGAGTTGAATATCCTCTATTGAAATAATCTGTCTCATTTTACAATGATTCAGGACATGGATTGTCTGTCCGCTCTATTGAACGTTAAATACTTATTAAACTACATTGTTTCAGTTATTCTAATAATTGTAAAACGTTGCAAAAGCATAAAGTGCACGTGAAGTTTAAGTGAGTCTATACAATATTTTCGTTAGTGGTTAAGGCGATTGATCCCAACATTGAGACGGCCCGTGCAACATGCGTGAGAGCCGCACTGTAATTAGCCTATGGAGGATTTTGAAAACAGCTGGTAGGATCTTAGGACTATCCTAAGGACTTTGACGGTGCTGGTAGGATCCTAAGACTATATAGGATCTTAACTGCTGCTGGTAGGATCAGTGTCAACGGCCTTCAAAGTTATATATGGTCAACGGCCTTCAAAGAATGAAATTCAGACATTTGTATTTTTCCAGTCGAACTTAGTTTAGTTACCACATAATTTTTATACTATAAATTTATCGTCGATTCTTTGTTTCTAGTTGTTTTGATTTTAATACTCGAAATTTTCTTACGATTAAAAATTATTGTGTGTATTTAGCATTACTTTCACTTGAGAAGGTAAACGATAGGAGTTTCATCTCAATGACACACGATAATGAAGAACATATTTAATGATATTAGTAATATAATTTTAAACACTCGTAGAGTAATATATTCAAAATATTATGTTTATTCGCTTCTTGAGAAAAGAAATTTATAAGCAATATAAGTGAATGCTTTTATTTCATATAGTAAATCTTTACTTCCTTTGAAAAGCCCTCCCAGCAGATATTAAGAGATTTTTTGAAAATTTGTCGTTTTTT
>NW_025944964.1:0-4376 GCF_000764305.2 Hyalella azteca | reverse complement strand
CATGCTAGGCAGATAGTGCTAGGCATGCTAGGCAGATAGTGCTAGGCATGCTAGGCAGATAGTGCTAGGCATGCTAGACAGATAGTGCTAGGCATGCTAGACATGCTTGTACTAGGTTAGGATATCAACTATTCAATGCTTTTGAACACCTCCGTAGTGTAGGGAAGAAATTTCTAAAAAATTTTGTCAGTTATCATTGTTGACACGATTTAAATGAATGGTTTTGTGAATATGTGCTAGATTATGTCAGCTATAAGGAATTTTCTCCTGTTGTTGACATGAATATATAAATACATGATTCAAAATTATTTAAATATATGACTTTAGAGCCGTGAGATTCTAGTATTAAGTAGGAATTTCAAAAACATAGTTGAGAGGACCACTACGAGTATAAAATCATATTTAAAATTTTCAAGGCAAATAATAGGCATTGTAAACTGATATTATAGGTACAGTACATATAAATATATACACTCTAGTAGTATATAATATATATTATATATTATATACACATATAATATATACACTCTAGGAATAGTGGTTCATAATTACAGCTCCATTTAGCCTGATTGTATATTTAATTTTTTTTTCTTGCTATTGTTGATAGTGGCAACAATTAATGGATGGGAGGATATATCCATTTTTCAGGGCAATATAAGTTTCAGGGTTAGTTTTTCAGGGCATTCAGGGCACAGGTAGTTTTATGACCATCACTGGCTGGGTGACCTACCAGAACCATTTGGTTTACATTAAATAACATCATAGATAAGCTTGTTAATCAATCATCAACCAGAGTTGGATGAATGGCTGAGTTGACCTGAGCTTCCTGTAAGAACTTGTCCTCAGTGGGACTCAAACCAGGGCAGCTGAGTGCAAGAAACCAAGTCTCTTACGAATGCATCGCGCAGCTCTTAACTTTACAGAGTCTGATAACTTGCTTAGTACAAAGATATAACCTGAGTTATGAACAAAAAATCTAGTAGCAAATTTTTTGATGCCACAGGCCATGTATATCTAATCACCGAAATTTCACCCTGGACCCAAAATAGCTACCTACTCACCCAATGTTGAAGTTACCCACCCAAATTCCACCCTGGACTTTTTCAACAATTCTGAAAATTTGGGCAGAAGCCAATTGTGAATGAGACAAAATTAACTGTTCTTGTAAATTTTTACTTGTTTTTACAACCATTGCCTAATAACTGTCATAAAAACTTAGAAAAATAGCACACTTCAGCCAGCATTCTTTCAAATTTGTAATGAAAGAATACCTTTTTTTGATTTTTGAAAAATTCTGTGTGATATTCCAGATAGAGTTGTGGGTGATTGCTAATTAGGCTTCTCTATTTATGCTGCTGGCCACTCATACTGGAGCAAACGCTCCCACTGCCCTGCTCCTATTGGAGCAAGTGAGTTCCTATTTTTTGCCACCGTGCTCCTCAATTACATAGGTACTTGGTCATTTAGAAGGCATTCAGAATGCCACCATGCAAGTTGAAAGGAATTCATCACATACAGACATTGACTATATTTACCTATTGGCTATCAACATATGACTAGAGCCTCCTGCCATTTTTTATTTACCTACCTATTGGCTATCAACATATGACTAGAGCCTCCTGCCATTTTAAAAGCTGCAAAATTTCTATTAGATGGATTATCTCCTATTTAATTAATAAAAAAATCATAATGAGGCTGCAGACTGCAAAATTCTGAGTGTATAAAAAAATTGGTGCTCTTTATCAACAATATTTTATTCCTAGCAGGAAAATTCCAATCCAGATTCAGATAATAAATTGGCAGAAGTTCCCTAAAATTGCAGCTAAAAACAATCATTCCACAGGCGATTTTCAGAAATTGCAGGCTAAAATAGGCTGTTTTCTTTGATTTTTTACTACAAAAATTGAGAAACAGCCATAGGAAAATGAAATTGGCCATTATCACAGGAGTTTTAGTCCAATTCACAAAAGGCTTCTGCCCATCTTTCCTGGACTTTCCACTGAAGGGCATGGCCGCATAAGGCTGAGCAGCCTCAGCAAGCTGGTTGTTTATGATTTAATGGATTAAGATTATATTTGCATTCTGGGGGAGTCCATCCAGTCAGAATGTTGGAACAAATGAAATGTGGAAGTTTTAAAAAATACCCATATTGTGTTTTAACCAGGATTCCAGAATAAAATAGGATCAGTACTTCATGTAATCATGAAGTAATGGATCATTACTTCATGTAATGATCCAAGATCATTATTTCATGATAAACTTCAGAAAAATTACTCCATCTGAACAAATTCCAGATCCTATGCAGTCACATTTTGATTTTGCACTGTCAATCACTGGACGCTGCACTGTGCCCTGTGGAGCAAATTAGAAAAACAATCCTATGCCTTTAGTTCAATATAAATATTTCTAAAACATAAATTAAAACAGCTCAGTCAGCATGGTATACATAGAACGCAATTGTTTACATTAGGCCTTTTTCGTTCACCAGAATTCCTGCTTAGAAAATGCTTACCTTCACAGAAACTAAGAATGTGACGAGGATGGTGAGAGTAAATGTGGTCTTCATGTTGTGATGTCAACAAAACATCAACAGAATACCACATCAATGAACGAAATGTTACGATAATGCAAGGATTTACATCAAAATGTAAACACGACGGCGTAAAAACAATTCACTCACACATCTGTTATAAAAATATAACACCACACCCTACCTCTGCCACTACAGGAAGCACACTAAGGCCAGTCAAAAAAATCGTCCTGAGAAAAAGAGGAGCAAAATGAGGATTTAGGGTAAATGGAGGATTTTTTGAAGCAATTATTCGCAACAATAGTTCTTGGCTTCAAACGGAATTTCATCCGTGGTAAATTTGAAAAAGCGTTCTGCATCTACCCGTGGTCTAACGAATGGGTAATGAATTCATATATAATATTCATCTCTACATGGAGTCTACAGGAATAAATTGATGCCTATAAGCATCGGGGTGATGCTATATAAACTTGACATGCAATGTTTCTTCACTCACAATCGTGAACATATACAGGTAACTTTTAGTTACATATGAATTGCTAGATATATTAGGTGGTGTTTTAAACAATTAAAAGATTGTTTCTCATAACCGTGTATCCATTCGCGTATGATGGAATGGCATTGAAACGCGGAACAATAATTTGCAGATCATTTGATAACCATATCGAAAGCACATTTTTACATTCCTTAGATAAACGTTATGTTCAAAACTTGAATGTATAGACGTTCGGCAATTTAGTGGCAATTTAAGTCCTATTGTGTGGTAGACTTGATCTGTTGGGACCCTACTCAAGATTTAGGGTAACTTTCGCAGTTTCTGACCTTAAAATTTATACAACTAATTTTAGTCCGTACGTACATATGCGCTACGAATTTGCTTGAAACAAACACAAGATATGGTAAACTTGATCACGCATAAGCCTCATTATACATAATTATCATAATTTGCCTACAGCCATCGCTTGTGAAATCTAGAGACAAGTAAAATTATATATATTCATCGTTCACACCGCATGAGAGTGAGTCAACAATTGCAAGCAAGATGACTCACTACTTATCGCAGGAAAAACTAACGCTACGCATCCTTTCTCACGATTGCAAGCTAATCTCTTAGTCAGGATATCCTGTAGCTTATGACATCACTGCTCGAGTTTTGTGGCACTCATTAAGAAAACAATAATCGGTACATGGCATCTCTTGCGCCGCGTCTGCGCATGCGCACAGCGCACCATATCAGGAGGTCGCCAGCTGTCCTCGCCAGCTGCCCATAATGTCTGGCATATTATGATTAATTAATTACCAGCGGGGCGCACCGACGATGGGGGATGACCTTTGATCGTAATTAAACACCATAACCAAGAGTTTTTTTACCTACTTAGTTGTTAATGAATATTTGAACAAGATATTATATGGATTAATGCCAATTATATGGACTAAGGAGGGTAGGCTATGTATATGAATACCTGCTGGGAAGGAGTGTATGGTGTATTTTGTAAAAGAATTAATAGAGATATGGTGATATTAAATTATCACCATATTAATAGTGATAATATATTTGCATATATAAACCCAAACAGACATCTTCGTGTAGTTCCGGAGTACGTTAGGGCACGTGTCATGGTACGTCAAGGGTACGTGTGCACATAATGTACGTGGAGCAAATACGTACACACTCGTGTACACGTGCGCACGCACACGGGCACGTGTCGAGGTCATCGGGCACACCCGCGTGCGTCTCCAACGACAACAAAAACAACAGCAGCAAAAACAACATCAACAACAGCAGCAGCAACAACAGCAGCAGCAAAAACAACATCAACAACAGCAGCAGCAACAGCAACAACAA
>NW_025944963.1:3079-6537 GCF_000764305.2 Hyalella azteca | reverse complement strand
TTGTTGTCGAGTGATGCTGCTCAGTGGCAATAAACAAATATTAAAAATATTCTAGGAATCCAGTGGCGTGAACTTCAAAATTAGACATTCATTGTCGTGAATAACTAATATGTCGTGAAACTAAAAATTGGACATTACGCTAAGCGATCGAAATTGAATACATTTTTTGGAGGTTTCGATATAATGGCGGTATAGTAAACGTGGAGGGAAAATTTAACACAGTTATGTATGATCTTTAATTTGGTATATTTCAATTCAAGTGTTAAGGACATGAACGGAATAAACCGTGGGTTAACTATCAGTTATTCGTAACGTTGTAACGTTTGTTGGTATTGGAATCTTAGAACTTTTGATACAAGTATATAAGGGGCTATTCGACAGCGTATCTGCTGTATACTTCGTGTTGGAACTCAGCTTGGTTAGTTAGTTTAGTGGCCAAATGTTTAATAGCGCTTCAGCTATTTAGCTATCTCGCACCGAAAGTCAAGATGAACATCACCAAAGAGGTGGAAGGACTCAGTTATCGAAAGTTTCATAAATAAAAGAATCATTCATCACCCACTAGGAGCGAAAGGTCTCAATTGCCCAGCCCGTTGATGCTGGCTCGAAAGAAGCAGCGTAAACGTGCTTATAAACGGGCGAATAGTTGAGTCGACTACACTTTTGCCGGCTGAGAGCCTATACGCGAGTAGAGTTTTCGGTACAGTCCACCAGCGCCAGCGCGAGTTGTCGAGTAAGGTGTGTGCGTGGTAGAGACAAGCGAGAGCTCTACAGCTATGCGCGTTTCAGCGGCTTAGAGACAAGCAAGAGAGAGAGAGAGCGACGCAGTTATACTCACTATGAACGCCGAAGCGGTACTGGGCACACTAGTGCGAGTAGTGCCTAGACTGGCTAGAAACAACTTGAACTGCTTTGGGTGCAATGCAACAGCTAGTCGCCTCTGAAGAAGTCAATCATCACAAATTTTAGTTGCTTCGACTAGTCGACGCAACTATTCGCCACCTTTAGCATCTCAAAGAGACGAAGTGACAAGGAGGAACAGATGAGAAGCAACAGAAACCAAGACACTCGAACAAGAGGTAGCTTACACGGGACGTCGGCCGCCCGCATGAGACAGAGAAGGGAAATGTAAGGAATCCTACCTACACAATAACTTAACCCCACAACTGAAGCCCGCAGTCAGACATATAGAGCTCAGAGGTGGGGCGCTCAGGAACAATCCCCCTAGGAGCGCGAAATCCCATAGGACTTCTGACGAGTATAGACACGCGTCAGAAGTCCCCATTGAGGGGGAACTTAGCCATTAGCATTATTGTGAAGCAATGAGCCATTGCAAAAATGGAGAGAAGAAGGTTGGATCAGGAAATTTAAACTTGATTAATGAATTTGGACATGCAAATTAAGTTTAAAGGCGAGAATTTTTATTCTTAGTGGAGGAATCGCTATGCTCTATCGCAAAACAGGGAAGCCAGCTCTGGACGGAAAAGCGGCATTGTATAAATGAGAAGAAAAGTCAGGTAAAAAGACTGAAATTTGAATTTTACATCGGTATGTGTGCAGGTACTTTTTATATTTATTATCGGGATGACGGGGCTTATTTTCCAATCACGGCAGAAGTTTCCGTTCAGCCGTGGTCGAGAGTGGACGCACGTGTTTGTGGTCCCAAATTTTTAACTTTTACTGTGCCGTTTCGGAACTCTTTTCGCATTTTTTATGATCCTTGTCACTGAATGACGGAATTTAAGTGAAGTCAGTAAAAGAGAATGAGAATAGAAAGAACAAGGCTATAGTAAAAGTGTTTTCATTCTAAATAACGCGGGCTTTTAGAGTCAGTGAGGGAAGCTTGCTGCAGCAAGTGAGGGTAACGTGTGCACTGCTTCACGAACGCAGGACAATACAGCCCTTGTTTCTTGTCCAAGCACTGCCTACCTCTTGCCTGTCAAAGCTCTGCCTAACACCTTAGGCAGAAACCTTAACAGCACTTTGGAAATTTGTACAATTTTTAGTCAACTTGATTCAGTTTTTAACTTGTGTTTTTTTAGCTCTTGCATTACATGATGGCTGGTCAGAGAGGAAAAAGATTAATTGAAAAGGCCTCCAGTCCTGTTAACCGAATGCGAAGATCAAATCGCAAGATGAGCGAGGGGAAATTAATAAATTTCGCAAGCTGATTTCGTTTTACGTCCATGACGCTACAGTGGCCTGTGATCGCTGCGGGGATATAAGCTGCATCAATTGTGCAAAGTTGAGCAAGACCGACTGCTCAGTTATTCGCAGAAACGAGACAGTACACTGGTATTGCCAGGACTGCCAAAAACCTGCGCTTAGCGCTGTGAAAAGCGAAAAGATGGTGGAAGAGAAGTGCTCTTCTATGTTCTCTGTTTTTTAGGCTGAAATGGAAGAAACTCACAAGGAAGAGTTGAGAAAGAGAGCCGAAATGGAGGAGAACCACAAAAAAAGAGTTGAGCTTGTTGCGTAGCGAATTACACTAGTTACGAATCGAGCTGGTGGAAATGAAAGCTCATCTACACAAAACAGAAAAAGCGATAACACAGAAGGTAGAGGACTCAACGAGGTCATCTCTGTTCTTGCCAGCGAGAGCACTCGTGAAATGCTGGATAGAGAGAGAAGAAGACTTAACCGTGTTTGGTTTAACGTTCCCGATAGCAATGCTTCGGACGCTGCGTTCATTACTGATTGTTATGCTGAGGCACTAAACGTCGTTGTGAATATAACGGCATGCAACAGGCTGCGATCGAAAGACGCTACCACTGTATAGGCCGCTGCTGGTGACTGTGCAGGATACAGCCCTGGTTGGACATGTGCTTAAGGCTGCGAGAAATCTAAGCGAATTCCCAGAGTTTAATTCAGTCTTTGATAAGAAGAATGCTATCTCATTGCAGCTTAGAGTCAACCACTCTCACGATGTCAAGACAACACCGGCCTCACACGGTCAGTCAGCGGAGCTGGAAGAAGAGTAAGAAGCGATGTCCATACCCATAGATCTAGGCCAGTAAATAGTGTAAGAAGTAAACGCATTCATCAAAGTGAAAGTGCCCAAAAAGTTTTAAAATGTTTTTACACGAACTCCAATTCAGTTTTGAACAAAAAAGTGAACTGTTAACTGTGATCGCAAACGAGTGCATAGGCATTATTGGTATTACAGAAACCCTCCCTAAAAATTACGGAGGGGAAATTCTACCTGTTGAATTTCAGTTGCCAGGTTTTGACTGTTTTCATAACTTAAATGAAGAGCAGTGCAGTAGAGGTGCAGCTTTGTGGGTTAGAACCTCTTATGGGGCCTAGCAAGTCAAGTTATCTGCAGAGCATCAATCAGCTAGAGAATCAGTGTGGTGCGAACTTACTCTAAAAGGCAAAGATAGCCTCCTCATAGGCGTCGTGTATAGATCACCAAACAGTTCTTCTGATAACGATAAAGTACTAAACAGTCTTTTACC
>NW_025944963.1:0-3021 GCF_000764305.2 Hyalella azteca | reverse complement strand
GGAATAACTGTGAGAAATATGTTTAGAATATTGTTGTACATATCTGGTTACTAGTGCTCAATTAATTTAATTAAATGCGTGTTCATTTGTAGGAGAACTTCCCTCCTCTGTTCTGCTGTTCTACTTTAATAAGCTTGGAACTTGGACCAAGCCTAATAACCCCAATCACCCAATCGGAAGTTACCGCCAACGAATCAAATAAACCCATCCGTTTGAACATGAACTAATAGGAACATTACAATTTGCTTCGTATAAAACATGTCTCTCTTACCGATAACGTAAATCCACGAAAGGAACGGTAAGGTTGATTGTCAGTAAACAAGTATTTCCGTGCACACGTTTTCCGTCAAAAACAAAATTAATCCTGAAACAATAGTGAAAACTGCTGAAAGCAAATTCAAAATTTTTTACATAAGTTGCCCTGCAACGTACCTGGTAGAATAGGAATGGCTTTTTCGGGGTGGTGTAGCTGTACCCTCGAATGGGGGTAGCGGGAGGAATGTCGGTACATTTCAGCGATGCTGAGTTGGGCAATAAGTTCTGCTTTGGGGGTGAAAAACCACTAGAAGGCTTCTGTAGTCCGTTAAATTTCGCTGCGGCTCCAAAGTCAGTGCTTCCTCTAAGGAAGAAATTGCGTCCTTTCCGCTGGGTTCCATTTTGGTGTAGTTCAAATCCAGTTCTGCCCAACACCGGAGGATTAAGCTGGTCCAGCTGTTGCAGATTGGCTTCCCGGAAGGTGGCGTGGAAGTCTCCTCTCGACTGCCTGTGAGCGGTGGATCCCCCGCTCAAGTGCAACTTAGCTGGGATGCTGAAGACGCCACAACACAAAGCCGCCAGCGCAAAAGCCGATAAGGCGCACTTCTGCATACCGGAGAAAAGCGGCTCAAATGAAAGCAAATTAAACGGCTTATCTTGATTTTTCCAAAGAAGTGTTCATTTAAAGTAGTTGTGACATTGATTTTTTATCAATTATGTTGTTTTCGTGGGGAAGAAAACATGAAATTGAACGAGGTCAAAATTAATTAGATTATTCATGCTAACACGTACGTGATGCAGATTTTATGTTCAATCATTCAGCATTCGTCTACTTAAATGGTATCTTTGAAATATTTTGAAATGTGGCGATGGCTGTCCTTGTATATGTATTCAATGATGCTGGTTTAGATAAACCATTTACACAGATTTGAAAAGTACTTTTCTAGTCCGAACAAAAAAATATTTACAATGTGTTGCCCCCACGGAATACTTTCTCATTCTTCGTTTTGTTGAATTGGTCGCGCAGTGGATCAAATTACTGTAAATTTGTATAGGAATTCAAATCCGAGCAGTGACACGACTTATGCTTAGAAATGCCACGAGATCCCGCAATATACCGGGTTCTTCTGAAGACCTTCCTCTCCGTAAGAGGATTTGGATTAGCTCAGAACACCGATGTCGTTCGAGTGACGTGTCAAGACCAAAATCGCGAAACGTTAACGTGATTTAACATTATTTCGAACGTTTTCACTTGAAAAATAAACATTAAAATTAACATCTTTGCTTTTTTGTGTGTATAATTAAAGATCATTGATAATTTCAACAAACAAAATACTCTTCAGAATTTTAAATGTTATTCCAGAGAAAACAAATAACACTTTCTAAAGCTTATATCTGCATGTAATAATCATCAGTTGACATCTATCATGCATTTTGTCCGAGTTAACATTTATCATGCAATGCAGTGTCATACACAACTATATCATTTAGAACATCAGTGTGGCGAACACATACGATTCCTTCTAGTTACGAAGTGAACAGAGAGAAAGTTTCTTCAAATTAGTCAAAAAGCTTCCATCAATGATAAGGAAACTGTTAATTTTTATCATTAAACCGGCAGCTTTAAATGACATGCACGTTATATAATATGTAACCAATTTATTCTCATTACTTAATTACTCTTCATTTTTCTCTTCACGTGCTCAAATAATGAGTTGATTATGCAATATAATTTGTTATAATAGGACATAAATTATTATGAAATGAATTATGTGCGAGTTAATAAATGCTATAATATAAGGTATCGTCATAAATGGCAGAGTCAATTTTAAACGAACAAAGAAAAATAACTATACAGGAACACGCAAAAGTATTGGATACATTACAGTTTTCTTTATATTTCAAGTTAAAGTGCAAGATTTTACCTAATATTTGGTCAGTATATTGCTAATGGTACTAGAAACATTATGTGAAAATGATATTGAACAGTAAGAATTGTTTAGATTTTATTCAACAAAATAGAAAAATTAACCCACGCAAAAGTATTGGGTACATGTTCAAAAATGAACAAAGGTAACTTTTTTTAAGGTACTCAAAATTCGCTTTTCACTCTAGACGTTCCACTTAATTCATATCGTTATCTAATTGGCAAATCAGAGCAATATCCCATTGTTTACAAGATTGCGTGTTCCGTTGAAGATATTATTCAGCTTCATCTTTAAAATTTAATTTAAAATGGCTAAAACTCGAGAGTTGGCGACAGATTTGCGTCAAAAGTTCATTGATTGTCACAAAAAAGGGATGGGGTATCAAATAATATCCAAGAAGCTTGGTCTATAATTAAATACAGTTGGAAAAATCATCAGGAAGCTACCATCCTGATGATATCATCCGGGCATGCTGTTGCAAACCTTCCAAGACCTGGTAGTCCAAGGAAACTAGCAGACGGTAATGCAAGGTGGATTAGCAGAAAGGTACAGAAGAACCCGTTTGTTAATCGTGGTGAAATTAAAAGCGACCTGGAGTGTTGCTTGTGGCAGCGTGGCGAACGGACGTTCGGTGTCGCGCGCGGTCCGCCGGTTACATCTAATTTTGCCGGTTCAACTGTGTTATTGCATTCTGTACTGAAGTGTTCCAGTGAATAGTCTGGAATTAAGTAAAGTCAGTAAAAAATTTAGTGCAAGTAACAATTGATTGAAAAACTGAGAACTGCCATTAAAAATTGAGTGCAGGTAACGATTGATTGAGAAAAATTGAGTAAGATTT
>NW_025944962.1:270151-277808 GCF_000764305.2 Hyalella azteca | reverse complement strand
ATCACCTCAAACTTGTTAATTACCGGTAACTCCATGGTAATCGGGTAGAAATACTTTATAATGACCTCAAACATCTTAATTACCGGTAACTTGATGGTAATTGTGTAGAAATACTTTATTATCACCTCAAACCTTTTAATTGTCGGGTACTGCTAGGTAATCGTGTTGTAAATTACTTTGAACTCGATGGTAATCGTGTAGAAATACTTATTATGACCTCAAACTTCTTAATTACCGGTAAATGCTAGGTAATCGTGCGGTAAATTACTTTGAACTCGATGGTAATTGTACATTATTAGTTTATTATTACCTCTACGCATCTGGATTATATTTATGAAATATTCATTTCTTAATGCAACTCCTTATCGATATTCATACTTCACTCAAAACTGAGTAAGAAGTTCTCCAGCAATTTGGTTTGACGTTCAGTAGTAAATGTTGTTCAGACTCGGTTAAAAAAATTAATTAAAAAGAAACTTAAACATTTGAATGTATTGATGCTATTTTTTATTTATTCGACTTGATTTGGTGAGAATTTCTGTTGAGTTTATCCCAGCCAGTGTCAAATTTTATTGTCTTTGGTTAATTAGGATTAATGTTGTATATTAAGCGTTAATTAATTGCTTGATAGTTTGTTTATTTTGATCCATAATATTGCTATAGTTAATTAATTTTATTGAATAATTATTATTATTGAATTATTTTATTGAATAATGGTTCAATAATTACCTGCTTAATTTATGCAATAAATATAGGTAGTTAATCAAGGTAATTAATGCCCCAGCGCTTCCAAGAGAGGTGGGGGGAACTTCGCAAAGGTCTTTTGCTAGGTCCTTAATTAGATATGTATTTAGGTTAACTAATACTGCAATAAGTAATTAATTAGTTTAATTATTACCGTAGCGCCCCTAAGACGGCGGGGGGCAGCAGTGGGGGGGACTTCGCAGAGGTAGCTTACTACGTGCTCAAGAACCGCTGCCCTGCGGTGGGCAACCTCACCCTGCGGGATGTGGACGCCCATCTCAGCGCCATCGCCTCCCACCACGCCCAGGGCACCCAAGGTGATTATTAGTACTCATAGGGCATGATGCTGAAGGTGGTGAGGGATGAGGCACTTTAATCTTACACGTGCCCGTTGGTTATACCTAGACTGTTTGGAGGAACAAACAACGGACGACGAAGGCGGTGCAACAGCATGAATAATGACGAGGATGTTCCGATTTGATACAAGGACAAAAGATAGGCCAAGTCGAATTACTACCTCGATGCCACAGTAACACCTTCAGGATACCATAATACCACTGCAACAGGCAAGTAGCAAAGCTCGCACTCACCATCACCTCACATGATGAAGCATCCTACACCTTAATGCATCAGGGGCCATACTTTCAAAACTCGCTAAGTTAACGTAAGTACTTACGCTCTATTTTCTTGTCTGTGATTGCTGGATTTAGCTTGAAAGGCCGTCAATGATTGGCTGGTGAACTTACGATCTCTTAACTTTATTTGAAAGTATAGGCATGATGCTTAGGAATGCATAGATCAGTATGAAGCTGTTGCTGTGATGTTACATCACATCACATTACGTTATCGTCGTGACGTCTTACGTTGTCGTCGTGACGTGTTACGTTGTCATGGTGACGTGTACGTTGTCATGGTGACGTGTACGTTGTCATGGTGACGTGTACCTTGTCATGGTGACGTGTACCGTTGTCATGGTGAAATGTTACGTTGTCATGGTGACATGTCGCGTTGTCATGCGACGCGTAACGTAGCTCCGCCCTCTAGAGGAGGTGACGCGTTGCGTTGTCATGGCGACGCGTAACGTAGCTCCGCCCCCTAGAGGAGGTGACGCGGGTGCTGACGCTGCTGGTGCGCAACATGGCGGCGCTCGAGCAGAAGTGGGTCATCCGCGTGTTGCTGAAGGAGGTGTCGCTGGGGCTGAGCGCCAGCACCGTGCTGACGTGCTGGCATCCTGACGCCAGGGACCTCTACGACGTCAGCAACTGCCTTGACAAGGTCAGTGCTGCGACATCAGCAACTGCCTTGACAAGGTCAGTGCTACGACGTCAGCAACTGCCTTGACAAGGTCAGTGCTACGACGTCAGCAACTGCCTCGACAAGGTCAGTGCTACGATGTCAGCTCGCGAGCTGTTCTGCCAAGATATTAGTCAGCTGAGATCTATTAACGCTCTCTAATTAACCTAATTACACTCCACAGAAATATTTTTACTGATGGTAGTTGATAAGCAATCTTGATTCTTGAGGAACATCATTTCCGCCACACCCGAAATTTTTCCGTACAAAAGTTATAAGATACTGTACTTTTATAATAAAAATAAATAAATAAACCCTTTATAATAACCTTTAATAATTATAAATAAATAAATTATAAAATAAATATCATCAACTGTTGCAGATTGTTCACCTCCCGGCCACCTTGTCGAATTGACATAACTGGTAGCGGGTTTCGACCCCACAACTCGCTGCTATTAACCACTATTATTTATATTAATTAAGCCCACGCCCCGCAGGTATGCACGACCCTGCGTGACCCCTTGATACGCCTCCACGAGGTGCAGGTGTACTGACAGGTCTGGTAATAACTTAATAACTGGTAGCGGGTTTCGACCCCACAACTCGCTGCTATGGTCCCCTGATGCCTTAAGCCCCCTGATGTCCCCAGCAGGTATGCACGACCCTGCGTGACCCCTTGATACGCCTCCACGAGGTGCAGGTGTCGCTGTTCGCAGCGTTCCGGCCGATGCTTGCGGAGCGCGCGGTGCTCCGGAAAATTGAGAAGCAAATGCGGCGTAAAACTTACGTCGCTGAGGAGAAGTTTGATGGCGAGCGATCGCAGCTACACAAGCGTGGCGACACTTACATGTACTTCTCCAGGTGTGTACGTGTACTTGTTGTGTTGTGTGCATGTTCTTATTGAGGTGTGTACATTTACTACTCCAGGTCCAGCAACCTGTATTTCTCCATGGAAGTAACATCGTGTGAACGATAAGTTTCCTCAAAATTCACTGTTTCAGGAACAGGTTCGCTGTTTCAGGAACGGGTTCACTGTTTCAGGAATGGGTTCGCTGTTTCAGGAATGAGTTCGCTGTTTCAGGAATGGGTTTGCTGTTTCAGGAACGGGTTCGACTACACTAGCAGTTTCGGGGGCTCCCCCCACGAGGGGTCCCTCACCCCCCACGTGCACGGGCTGCTGCTGCCGCACGTGCAGGAGATCATCCTGGACGGGGAGGTGGTCTGCTGGCACAAGCAATATGGCGTCGTCGTACCTAAAGGCACTTTATATAAATAAAATAAAATTAATATTGTTTTTTATATAAAACATTTTTAAATAGGCAGCCTATGTTTCGAGATTATCTTACAGTATTTAGTTTTACAGTACTAAAATGCTATTTATCAGGTAGCGTTCAGATCTCCGTAACTCAAATTTAAGGAAATGTTCGTCCGTTTACCAAGGCATGGAATTATATTGGTTCGAAACTCACGTAAAGAGAAAGATATGTAGTATAGAAGAAATAAAACGCTAAATTAAAGCTCTGTTAACGTACTAACGTGAGGACACGTTAACGTACACGACGTACCGCAGGGCAGAACCACGACGTTAAGTCGCTGCGCGAGGACGGGCCACTGCAGGTCTGCTTCTGCGCGTTCGACGTCCTGTTGCTGAACGGGCGCGTGCTAACGTCCCTGCCCCTCAGTGAGCGACGTCAGCTGTTGATAGGCGCTCTGCGTCAACAGGAAGGACGTCTCGTAGTGTCGAAACAACAGGAAGTGACCAACAGGTACGTCATCTTCTCACCGGGCCGGTAACTATACGGCCGAATGCCGGCATAACTACGGCCGAATGCCGGTAACTATACGGCTGAATGTCGGTATAACTACGGCCGAATGCCGGTAACTAATGCCGGTTACTATACGGCCGAATGCCGGTATAACTACGGCCGAATGCCGGTAATTAGACGACCGAATGCCGGTTTAACTACGGCCGAATGCCGGTCACTATCCCGTTAAAAAAAATACAAATCTGAATGGAGTTTCAATCGCTTGTATTAAATTGCACATGGTTGTTCATTAAAACATCAGTTCAGGTGGATAAAACGTAAACTTTATCCCAGCAAGGAACAGTTTAAAAGAAGCCAGTTTTTTAACATATCAAGCCCACCAAAGAGACCTTCATGAGCAATAGACAGTTTCATGAATCTTTTAAAGCAAAACCAATACTCTAGCGTTAGTGTACAAGATCGCTGAGAGTTGGTAGAGCGGAACGAGCTCAGGCTAGTACCTCGCTGCCACTCAGACCTGACCTCATACTACGAGGCAGTTACGCCGTGTTGGTCATCCTGACCCATTTAGCCCCGACAAAAAAGCTTGCTACGTGCGCTGTATACGCGTGCTGTCTTTAAGAAAGTGTGTCATATGACCCATTCATTTATGTGAGTGTTAACGCCGTGTGTCGGGCAGGGAGGAGGTCGTGTCGGTCCTCAATGCCGCCATATTGGCCCGGCAGGAGGGGGTCGTACTCAAGGACCCCGACGGACCGTACACCCCCGCCGCCCGCACCGCCGGCTGGATCAAGCTCAAGCCCGACGTAAGCCCACTCCTGTCAGCCTGACTTAAGCCCACTCCTGTCAGCCCGACGTAAGCCCCCTCCTGTCAGCCCGACGTAAGCCCACTCTTGTCAGTCCGACGTAAGCCCACTCCTGTCAGCCCGACGTAAGCCCACTCCTGTNTGATGCTCCCACCTGTACCACAACAAATAATAATTATTCTCAATACAAGCGAATTATGTCACCGGACGCCTGCCACAACCTTTATACTTGTCAGGATGATCAGAGCTCTTACGGCCAAACGCCGGCAACTATCTTGTAAAAAGTTCAAGGACTCTGTTATGAGTTGAATTTCACTTTATTGCAATAGGATGTCTTCCATTAAAACTTCGGTTAACACGGATAAAACACAGTTTTATTTCAGCAAAGCACTTGAAAGGGATACGTTTGAAAAATAACAGAACAAGCACGATAGACATTATACTGCTTGATGGAGCATATGGAGCACAGTTACACAAGAACTAGCGTTGGAGCACAAGATTGCTAACTTAGCAACGGAGCGAGGTGAGTTCAGGCTAGAACCTCACTGTAGGGCTGGCGGGACACGACTGACTAACCGACTCACAGCCGCTCAGACCTGGGCCTATACTTTCAAAAAAAATTAGGAGATCGAAAGTTCATCAGACAATCATTGACGGCCTTTCAGGTAAAATCGACCAATCATAGACAAGAAAATAGAGCGTAAGTACTTACGTTCACTTAGCGAGTTTTGAAAGTATGGCCCCTGACCTTGCACTACGTTGCTACCGCCCAAGTAAGGTCCGACATAAATGTTACCAAGGCGGCCACGCTAGATGTGGCCTTCGGTATGCCCACGAGATAAAATGAACACGGCTAATAGTGAACGAAGTTCATCGTTCACACTGTCAGCCCGACGTAAGTACCTATATCTGGCAGTCTGATGTCTTATTCTCGTATTTAATTGGCGGAATTTCATTATATATCAAATTACGATTACTGTCAGAGATGGTTACTGCAACGATTAATGCTGTGGTTGCTGTGGGCGATGATTATTGTCATGTTTGGTGCAATGATTTAATGGTTGGTGCAATGGTGTAAAGGTCGGTGCAATGGTGTAATGGTCGGTGCAATGGTGTAATGGTCGGTGCAATGGTGTAATGGTCGGTGCAATGGTGTAATGGTCGGTGCAATGGTGTACTGTTTGGTGTAATGGTGTAATGGCTGGTGCAATGGTGTAATGTTTAGTGTAATGGTTGTTGTAATGGTATAATGGTTGCAGTACGTGGAGGCGCTGGTACCAGACCTGGACCTGGTTGTGGTGGGCGGCAAGTACGGCGCTGGCAGGCGACACGGCGTCCTGACCAGCTTCCTGCTGGCAGCCGCTCTCTCCAGTGCTGTCACTGACGGTAACTGCCCTCTCCAGTGCTGTCACTGACGGTAACTGCTCTCTCCAGTGCTGTCACTGACGGTAACTGCCCTCTCCAGTGCTGTCACTGACGGTAACTGTCCTCTCCAGTGCTGTCACTGACGGTAACTGCCCTCTCCAGTGCTGTCACTGACGGTAACTGCCCTCTCCAGTGCTGTCACTGACGGTAACTGTCCTCTCCAGTGCTGTCACTGACGGTAACTGTCCTCTCCAGTGCTGTCACTGACGGTAACTGTCCTCTCCAGTGCTGTCACTGACGGTAACTGTCCTCTCCAGTGCTGTCACTGACGGTAACTGTCCTCTCCAGTGCTGTCACTGACGGTAACTGTCCTCTCCAGTGCTGTCACTGACGGTAACTGTCCTCTCCAGTGCTGTCACTGACGGTAACTGTCCTCTCCAGTGCTGTCACTGACGGTAACTGTCCTCTCCAGTGCTGTCACTGACGGTAACTGTCCTCTCCAGTGCTGTCACTGACGGTAACTGTCCTCTCCAGTGCTGTCACTGACGGTAACTGTCCTCTCCAGTGCTGTCACTGACGGTAACTGTCCTCTCCAGTGCTGTCACTGACGGTAACTGTCCTCTCCAGTGCTGTCACTGACGGTAACTGTCCTCTCCAGTGCTGTCACTGACGGTAACTGTCCTCTCCAGTGCTGTCACTGACGGTAACTGTCCTCTCCAGTGCTGTCACTGACGGTAACTGTCCTCTCCAGTGCTGTCACTGACGGTAACTGTCCTCTCCAGTGCTGTCACTGACGGTAACTGTCCTCTCCAGTGCTGTCACTGACGGTAACTGTCCTCTCCAGTGCTGTCACTGACGGTAACTGTCCTCTCCAGTGCTGTCACTGACGGTAACTGTCCTCTCCAGTGCTGTCACTGACGGTAACTGTCCTCTCCAGTGCTGTCACTGACGGTAACTGTCCTCTCCAGTGCTGTCACTGACGGTAACTGTCCTCTCCAGTGCTGTCACTGACGGTAACTGTCCTCTCCAGTGCTGTCACTGACNCCAGGTGAGTGGCGCCCACCTCTACCAGGTGGGTGGCGCCCACCTCTACCAGGTGAGTGGCGCCCACCTCTACCAGGTGAGTGGTGCCCACCTCTACCAGGTGGGTGGGTGGCGCCCACCTCTACCAGGTGAGTGGTGCCCACCTCTACCAGGTGAGTGGTGCCCACCTCTACCAGGTGAGTGGTGCCCACCTCTACCAGGTGGGTGGCGCCCACCTCTACCAGGGGAGTGGCGCCCACCTCTACCAGGTGGGGTAGTGGCGCCCACCTCTACCAGGTGGGTTAATGGCGCCCACCTCTACCAGGTGGGGTAGTGGCGCCCACCTCTACCAGGGGAGTGGCGCCCACCTCTACCAGGTGGGTGGTGCCCACCTCTACCAGGTGAGTGGCGCCCACCTCTACCAGTTGTATGAGTGGCGCCCACCTCTACCAGGTGAGTGGCGCCCACCTCTACCAGGTGAGTGGCGCCCACCTCTACCAGGTGGGTTAATGGCGCCCACCTCTACCAGGTGAGTGGTGCCCACCTCTACCAGGTGGGGTAGTGGCGCCCACCTCTACCAGGGGAGTGGCGCCCACCTCTACCAGGTGGGTGGTGCCCACCTCTACCAGGTGGGTGGCGCCCACCTCTACCAGGTGGGTG
>NW_025944962.1:245551-269080 GCF_000764305.2 Hyalella azteca | reverse complement strand
CATCATCATCATTAGTTAGGAGCCATCATCATCATTAGTTAGGAGCCATCATCATCATCATTAGTTAGTTAGGAGCCATCATCATCGTTAGTTAGGAGTCATCATCATCGTTAGTTAGGAGCCATCATCATCGTTAGTTAGGAGCCATCATCATCATTAGTTAGTTAGGAGCCATCTTCATCATCATTAGTTAGGAGCCATCATCATCATTAGTTAGGAGCCATCATCATCATCATTAGTTAGTTAGGAGCCATCATCATCGTTAGTTAGTTAGGAGCCATCATCATCATCATCATTAGTTAGGAGCCATCATCATCATTAGTTAGTTAGGAGCCATCATCATCATTAGTTAGGAGCCATCATCATTAGTTAGGAGCCATCATCATCATTAGTTAGGAGCCATCATCATCATCATTAGTTAGTTAGGAGCCATCATCATCGTTAGTTAGGAGCCATCATCATCATCATTTAGGAGCCATCATCATCATTAGTTAGGAGCTATCATCATCATTAGTTAGGAGCCAACATTATAATTATTACTAATTAGGGGGCATAATCATCATCATCATCACTAATTGGATTACTTGATTAACATATACATTTTCTTATCAGTAATTTTGCAGATTTCCCACAAAATATTTTAATTTTATATTCAAAATTACCGGATCTACGAATTCAATCGTGTCAAGCCTCTATTTCTTTTATCCGGTAATTTACCGGATCTACAAGTTCAATGGGGTAGATCAGCTACCATATTTTTTATTAGGTAATTACCGTGTCCTGAGAACTGAATATTATCCCACTCTTTTATTGTGCTTTCCTATTAAAATTATTTCCATTGTTGATGTATGAATAATTATTTTACATTGTTTACTGAATCGTTATTGTTTCCATACACTCAGAAAAATGAGTGAAACTTTGTCTAAATAGTGACTCACTTATCGCACGTAGCACTGATGCGCTCCAGGGTGACCCTATAAGGGTAAAGAGTGCATCATTACTATGACAAAGTCCCGCTTATTCCACTGAGTGCATTTTTGTTCGTCCTCGCAGGTAAGCGCCGTATTTGCTGGCCAGGAGATCTGCGTCCTAGAAGGGTCTTCCAACCCTACCAGGATTGCTAACCCCTCCACAAAACCGACCCCGGAGATGTCAACCCTTGCACAACCCCCAACAGACCACCCGACCACGAAGCAGACCCTTGAGGTGGCCATAGCACGGGCTGGAGGTCGTCTCACGCAGAACCCGACCCCGGCGACACTGTGCGTGGTGTGTGAAACACTCACGGTGCGTGCCACGAACTTATCCACGCACCACAACGTGGTGAAGCCTTCGTGGGTGATGAGGTGCCTGCAGGAGGGGCGGTTGCTGCCATGGGGCCCTCGGGACGCCGTGGCCCTCCTGCCTGAGGCCCTCGAGAAGACCCGCCTCACGCACGACCTCTTCGGGGACTCCTACACCGACCCTATAGACGAACCCTTGCTCAGGGACATACTGGATAACATGCGTGTACGTTGTGAGGTCTGGCCGTAGCTATTGTGAGTTCTGGCCGTAGCTATTGTGAGATGAAGCCGTAGCTATTGTGAGATCAAGCCCTTAGTTATGTAGATACCCAGCTTTAGTATAGTAGATACCCTGCTTTAGTATAGTAGATAGCCTGCTTTAGTTTAGTAGATACACAGCTTTAGTTTAGTAGATACCCGGCTTCTGTTAAGTAGATACCCAGCTTCTGTTAAGTAGATACCCAGCTTCTGTTAAGTAGATACCCAGCTTCTGTTAAGTAGATACCCAGCTTCAGTTAGGTAAATACCCAGCTTCAGTTAAGTAGATACACAGCTTTAGTCAAGTAGATACCCAGCTGGTGTTAAGTAAATACCCAGCTCCAGTTAATTAGATACTATCCACCTTCAGATAAGTAGATACCAGCTTCGATTAGGTAGATACCCTGCTTCACTTGAGTAGAGACCCACCTTCAGTTAAGTAGATACCCTGCTTCACTTATTAGATACCCAGCTTTAGTTAAGTAGATACCCACCTTCAGCGAAGTAGATACGGAACCCTGCTTCAGTTAAGTAGGTGTCCTCATTATGTTGACCCTAATCATGCTCGGTCAAAATTGCATAAAATTCTAAATAATTTTAATATAATAATTTCTACCACAGAGTGATAATGCGCTCATTAAAGGAATAATGAGTGTGTTTACACTGCAATCCTATGCAGGTCATTGGAGACTGAAAATTAAATTTATTTCCTATACACAATAACTGAAGCTGTGTATCGTAGTTGGTATGAAGTAATGTTGCAAGTAACATGGATTATAATGCTACGTTAAAGTAGTGTTGCAAGTAACATGGATTATAATGCTACGTTAAAGTAGTGTTGCAAGTAACTTGGATTATAATGCTACGTTAAAGTAGTGTTGCAAGTAACATGGATTATAATCCTGCACCACAGGACGTGGAGGTGGAGGAGGGGGAGGTGCAGGAGATGGAGCAGCTGCTGTGTGGGGGGCAGCAGCGCCCCCTCTTCCATGACGTCGCCTGCATCGTGAGTCTGTCGTCATAACATTGTTCACCTCCAATGTTCACCATCATTGTTCACCACCGTCTGTTGTTCACCATCATTGTTCACGACCATCTGTTGTTCACCATCATTGTTCACCACCATCATTGTTCACCACCATCATTGTTCACCACCGTCTGTTATTCACCTTATGACCTTATGATGAGTTCGGGACTCCCTAGTCCCCGGTCACGCTGATGCGCCGCCTTCGTCGTCCTCCGTCTCCGAGTCGTCGTCGGATGTAACGTTGGACGTGTTCCGTCTATTTGCCCTCATTTGGGCCTGTCTCTTATACACATCTAGATGTGTATAAGAGACAGTTAGTTAGGAGCCAACATTATAATTATTACTAATTAGGGGGCATAATCATCATCATCATCACTAATTGGATTACTTGATTAACATATACANATCATTGTTCACCATCATTGTTCACCACCATCATTGTTCACCATCATTGTTCACCATCATAGTTCACCATCATTGTTCACCATCATTGTTCACCACCATCATTGTTCACCATCATTGTTCACCATCATAGTTCACCATCATTGTTCACCATCATTGTTCACCACCATCATTGTTCACCATCATTGTTCACCATCATAGTTCACCATCATTGTTCACCATCATTGTTCACCATCATTGTTCACCACCATCATTGTTCACCATCATTGTTCACCACCATCATTGTTCACCATCATTGTTCACCATCATTGTTCGCCACCATCATTGTTCACCACCATCATTGTTCACCATCATTGTTCACCATCATTGTTCACCATCTTTGTTCACCACCATCATTGTTCACCCATCTTTGTTGACCACCATCATTGTTCACCATCTTTGTTCGTCATCATTGTTCACCATCTTTGTTCGTCATCATTGTTCACCATCTTTGTTCGCCATCATTGTTCACCATCTTTGTTCGCCATCATTGTTCACCATCTTTGTTCGCCATCATTGTTCACCACCGTCCAGTTATTCACCATCATTGTCCACCACGGAAATAACGGCTATAAGTGTAGTAATAATACTAAAATAATAATATTATAATAAAACTGATTTCACTTATAAATGATAATAAATAATTAATTGTGCGCAGGGCGACGCGGCCGCTGCGTGACGGGTGAGTGGGGGGGGGGNAGTGGTCATGTGAGGGAGTGGTCATGTGAGGGAGTGGTCATGTGAGGGAGTGGTCATGTGAGGGAGTGGTCATGTGAGGGAGTGGTCATGTGAGGGAGTGGTCATGTGAGGGAGTGGTCATGTGAGGGAGTGGTCATGTGAGGGAGTGGTCATGTGAGGGAGTGGTCATGTGAGGGAGTGGTCATGTGAGGGAGTGGTCATGTGAGGGAGTGGTCATGTGAGGGAGTGGTCATGTGAGGGAGTGGTCATGTGAGGGAGTGGTCATGTGAGGGAGTGGTCATGTGAGGGAGTGGTCATGTGAGGGAGTGGTCATGTGAGGGAGTGGTCATGTGAGGGAGTGGTCATGTGAGGGAGTGGTCATGTGAGGGAGTGGTCATGTGAGGGAGTGGTCATGTGAGGGAGTGGTCATGTGAGGGAGTGGTCATGTGAGGGAGTGGTCATGTGAGGGAGTGGTCATGTGAGGGAGTGGTCATGTGAGGGAGTGGTCATGTGAGGGAGTGGTCATGTGAGGGAGTGGTCATGTGAGGGAGTGGTCATGTGAGGGAGTGGTCATGTGAGGGAGTGGTCATGTGAGGGAGTGGTCATGTGAGGGAGTGGTCATGTGAGGGGGAAGTGAGGGATTGTGCTCTAAGAGAGGAGAACTTTTCTAATAACAAAACAAGGGTATACCTGCGGTCCACAATCTGGCTATTAAATATTACATAAGCACGAGAAAATATTTTCAATCTAATTTTATTTTCGAGTATTGTTAGGGGAATAAATTCACGTGTGGAGCTTATTTAATTTTTTAGTTTTGTTGGGAGATTATATTCAAATGATGAGCTTTACATCTGTTGAATTTCTTGATCCTTTGTCCGTACAATCGGCGGCGGCTTCTTGATGCGCCGCTATGTGCTAAACTGTGATCAACACTTGAATGTTGTTGAAGGTTCCTGCTATTTTGGCGTTCACTTGGTTCTCCAAGTTTATCCAAAGATGATCAAACAGAATATTTTTTTCATATTATCGTTATTTATATGTACTTTTATTGGTAGTTGCCGTTTAGCGCCAAGACGCGTTTAGGCTTTACAAGAAAACATGATTAAAGTTTCTTATGATTATTATTTATGATTATTATTTGCAATCCTGATTAAAGTTCAAATTTTAATGAAAAACGAGTGCGCGTCCAAAGTAAAAAATTAAGTAATACAGAAAAAAGGACACCCGAATAAATTCAAAGTTCAAGCTCGCTCTAACGTCGTACTTTACCATAAGACGTTGATCTGTTGTATGGTAGTACGGTACGTGGTCATATACATATTAATTTGATAAAATTATAAATATGTGACTAATGTAGGTTTTCATACTTGGTTGCTCTCCTACTCTCAGCCGAATTTAGTTGTGATGCCGAGGCTGTTTGTTTGTTTAAAAAGTTATATAAATAATAGGGAAGTGATGGAAAGAATAACAGATGAAAGTTTTCATAAGGCATAAGTTAAGGTGATTATGTGTAGACAAACAGTGAAAATTTGCGTAGTTAAAGTGTAATGTTATAAATAATGGCGAAAAATAAGCGATTGATGTTTTTAAAGTACAAGATGTTTAGAAGGGAAAAGAATAAACTGTCCAAAGATCATCTTACGGTGATAAGGCGGAGATATCAAAGCGACCTAAGAGCTCGAAGTGGACGGCTTTTCTAGTTCATTTTTACTTGTGTGAAATCTGTTATATTTAGTGCTAACTTGACTGTATTCAAGAACTGTGATGCATCCTTCACTTCACATCCTATATATCCTTCAATTCACATCCTATATCCGCCCATTCACATCCAATATCTTTCAATTCACATCCTATATCCCTCGATTCACATTATCTATCCTACAATTCACATTCTATATTCTTCGATCACATCCTATATCCTACATTTCACATCCTATATCCTTCAATTCATATCCTATTCATTGACTGATTCATATTAGAGACTTATGAAACTTAGGTTGCACGGCTGCATAGTTATCTTTTGTAAGATTGTGCCCGATATTTCCATGCGTGATATACTCTGTGCATGATTTTATTTACAGTTGGTGTGTGTTTCTAATTGTTAACGAATTAACGTATGGTACAGAATATTGATTGTGATACTTAGTGAATAGTGATGATTAATAAATGATTAATAGTTATGTGAGTCTTGCTTATTAATCCTTTACAATTTGTATATTATTATCCGACATGCTGTAAACTATTTTCTTGATTATTATTTTAAATGCACTTGATGGCAGTTGATTAATTGTTCGGTTGACAAATTTGCAATAAAATTTGATTAAAAAATTGTTGGTGATTGATTAACTGAATGTAATATAATCAGTAGGTAGTCGAATAATATTAATCTAATAATTGATGAACGAATAGTTTATAACATTTATATATCCCTTAAATTCATGAATCTTTCTTGTCTTCATTTTGATGATTTATAAAGTTTCAGTTATGAGGTATTTTATTGAAGGTTAAGGCAACCATTCCTCTATTGGGGAATTATTCCTCTGAATAAATAACGCAGTTACAATAATACCCCACGTAGGGGAATGGTTGAAAGGGTTAAGTGCAGCCCTTGCCCCCTGAGCCCCATTCCTCCATTCCTCTTATAGGATTAAAATCTATGCATACACTGAAAGAAATGAAAGGTCATTGTCCTAATAATGATACACTTTTTGCCATTTTTTACGTTATTTTGACCCATGCAGTTTTTATCGCTAATTGAACAAAATTGCTCTCTATTTCCCTAAGTACCATCATTATCATCGGTCATGATGACTTCGATAATCATTTGCCCTAATTCCTCGTTAGCATTCAGCACCGTAACCTTAACTCTACTTAGCAATGCAGAAATGTTTAAAAAATATTTAACTGACAAGGCATTTATGTCTGAAAAAATGCAGCAGAAATTTTTGAGACCATTTTTATCTCAACCGAAGACCATCGTTTATTGAATGTCTAAACTCATATACTATGAAGATAAAGATAAACTGCATTATTAATAGAAACTAATAAAAATTCATTTTAAAAAGTGTTTGTGAAAGCAGTGACAGTGATATATATCTTGAGCTTGTTTTCTACATATTGTCTGCAATACGTAATTCGAATAAAGCGTAATAACAAACGGTTTTGTTCACAGCTAGCTTAATTATTACCAGATGAAAAATATTGAAAATGATCAATAGATGACGAGAGATAACAATTAATCGCATTAGTTTATTATTAATAAATCATTATTACATATTAAATGTTATTTTCATCAAGTATTACGAACACATGAGATGCAGCGCGTCTTACAGCGACGTTGGTGTAGCGGCTACACGTGCCGCAGCGTCAAGACCCTCCTGGAGACCAAGCCTGTAGACCAGGCTGTACAAGTACAGGTGTGTGCTGTGCAAGTACAGGTGTGTGCTGTACTAGTACAGGTGTGTGCTGTACTAGTACAGGTGTGTGCTGTGCAAGTACAGGTGTGTGCTGTACTAGTACAGGTGTGTGCTGTACAAGTACAGGTGTGTGCTGTACTAGTACAGGTGTGTGCTGTACAAGTACAGGTGTGTGCTGTACTAGTACAGGTGTGTGTTGTACAAGTACAGGTGTGTGCTGTACAAGTACAGGTGTGTGCTGTACAAGTACAGGTGTGTGCTGTACAAGTACAGGTGTGTGCTGTACAAGTACAGGTGTGTGCTGTACAAGTACAGGTGTGTGCTGTACAAGTACAGGTGTGTGCTGTACAAGTACAGGTGTGTGCTGTACAAGTACAGGTGTGTGCTGTACAAGTACAGGTGTGTGCTGTACAAGTACAGGTGTGTGCTGTACAAGTACAGGTGTGTGCTGTACAAGTACAGGTGTGTGCTGTACAAGTACAGGTGTGTGCTGTACAAGTACAGGTGTGTGCTGTACAAGTACAGGTGTGTGCTGTACAAGTACAGGTGTGTGCTGTACAAGTACAGGTGTGTGCTGTACAAGTACAGGTGTGTGCTGTACAAGTACAGGTGTGTGCTGTACAAGTACAGGTGTGTGCTGTACAAGTACAGGTGTGTGCTGTACAAGTACAGGTGTGTGCTGTACAAGTACAGGTGTGTGCTGTACAAGTACAGGTGTGTGCTGTACAAGTACAGGTGTGTGCTGTACAAGTACAGGTGTGTGCTGTACAAGTACAGGTGTGTGCTGTACAAGTACAGGTGTGTGCTGTACAAGTACAGGTGTGTGCTGTACAAGTACAGGTGTGTGCTGTACAAGTACAGGTGTGTGCTGTACAAGTACAGGTGTGTGCTGTACAAGTACAGGTGTGTGCTGTACAAGTACAGGTGTGTGCTGTACAAGTACAGGTGTGTGCTGTACAAGTACAGGTGTGTGCTGTGCTTCTGGCGATGCTGTACTTGTATATTTATTTTTGTGGTTGTGCTCTGAACTCGTATCATTAATGCGGTTCGAGGGCTGCGGCATGAGATTATTATTGTGTTTTATTATTATTATCATTATTATTATTATTTTAATTATCAATGTGTTCAATGTGTTAAATACTCGCTAATGTAAAGCTGTGCTGCATAAATAGAGTAAAACCTTCGGAGTAAAAATTTCGAGCCTCCGCCTGTAGGCTTAACGCTGCTTGTGACATCCTCCTCCAGGGCTGGGCGAAGGCAATTCGTCGCATGAAGAAATCGGTCTTCTTAGACCTCAACGACGGCTCCACACCGGACAAACTACAGGTAAAAATTAACTTTTAGACAATTATAATATTTAAATAATAAATTACATTATTATTCTTTGAATAATAGGTGTGTGCTGTACTAGTACAGGTGTGCTTTGCATTATTATTCTTTGAATAATAGTACATTTAATCTCGGGTATAATGTTAATAATATTATTAGTATGGCTTAAGACATACCCTGAAATCCTGATCAAATGTAAATATCAGTAGAGGCAATGAATTATATCGAAAATATAACCGTGAATGGCATAAATTGGGGAGCTTTTGAATTTAAAATTAAAAGCTACGACAGCTTTGAAAAAGAAAGTTTACATACCTACCTTATTTTGTACAAAATGACCGGACCATTTGTATGAGTACTTACTTGAGTTGAATAGAAAGTAGCTTTCACCACACAAAGATCACGATACGGTACCACAACACACGCGGTGCCACGCAAAGATCATGATACGGTACCACAATACCGGAGTGGTGCCACACTGAGATCATGACATGGCACCAAAACACAGGTGTGGTACCACACAAAGATCACGATATGGTACCACAACACAGGTGTGGTGCCACACAGAGATTACGATACGGTACCAATGATTAGGAAAGGGTTTTTAAATTTAGTAGATTTGAAACTTCTACTTTTATTATACTTTTATTATATCGCAATCGCTTTAATTTCGTCAGATAGGTCCGAAGTGTTTTAAAAGGCGCGTGACTAAGTTCTCGTAAAAATAGGTTACGGCAAAAATAGTACAGAGAGAGGGTTATAACGAAACACTGATACATTTCATATTAAATTGAGAAATTCACGTTCACATCCTATACGTTAACAAAAAATCTCCAGTACATGAAAAAGGTAATCTGAGCACAATCAAAATTGAGAACCTATCAATTTACATCACTAAAATCTTTCTATTTACTAGAACGTTGATACATTGCAGTTCCGTTGAGCCGTACGACTGTTGCTAACGACGGTATAATACCGCACACTTTGCGGCCGTATGTTCAGCAGCCGTACCGCTGCTGTATTCTCGCGTCCCCTTTTACAGTTTCTCGTTCTTCATAGCCGTATTTCCCAAGTAAAAATTAAGAGTGGAGCACCTATGTTTTTAAGATGACTATAGGCGGACGCCATAGGTGGAGCAGCTATGATTTATATAGTGAATTAAGGGTGGCGTGCACCACCTTTACCACACCTATAACCTGCCTATGGCCCCCCTACCCGTAAAGCTCTTCTTCCGCAAATAACTACCCATTGGCACCAGTGGCACATTGACGAGCCACCGATGGCCACTTTTTAAAATGAAGTCGTACAAATTTTTTAATTTAGTTTCTAATCCGCTGCTTATGTATTTACTGACATAGTTCCACACAATCAGCATTGTAAGGGCTGCGTACATAGATCTACCACGATAGTACAAGTAACAATGTCAGACATGTAGCGGGAACAAATTTTCAGGGTACCATACACATACCTCAGAGAAATCGACTCTAAGAAACTCCCTGCCTGCAGGATTCGAACTCCGGTCTCCCACACGCGAAGCAAAGCCTTTACCGTTGAGCTATAGGAGAGGACTAGGCACTAGAGTAATTTTAAAATATTTGACTGAAGTATTGCAAGTATTAATATCATCGAATGACAGAAGTTAGTGCTACCACCGTGATGATTAGATGGTTCCATCAACAATTTTATTTGAATATGTTGCTACAATCAAATAAACAGCCACTGAAACAAACTCCGTTTATTCGTAACGAACTATAACTCGCCACCCTTTCGATTTATTGGTGTTTTATTGTCGATTTTCGGCAGATCTGGCCACCCACCGTTACGCCACCTATAATCTACTATCGCCACCAATAATCATCGGTGCTCCACCCTTAATTTTTATTTGGCTTCCCGCGCTACAGTGATGTCTCACGGCCGGTCTAACCGTAGAATTTATGACGACCGTACTTCGGTTGATGACTGTACTATAACCGAACCGTTTCTTCTGATGAGAGTTGTGACCGTACTATGCTGATGACCGTCTCGAAGATAATTCTTGCGCAGAGCTCGAGAACTTGAATCTTGTGATGACAGACGTTATAATCGTTGTATAAGTCGCGGCCCTCTCGCATTGTCTCACGGCTGAGTCGCAGCCGTAGTGTTGATGTTGATTTTCTTGACGTGCTCACCGTATCCGTAGCTGCCTCGATAAGTCTAGGTTTCTCGCGACTGTCAATGTTCGAAAACGGCGAAACCGCTGGTTCACGGCCGCGGCCGTTACAAAGTCCGCTGACTGCAGACCGTGCTTGCGTGACGGTCACCTCCGTAGAACATTCCTTTGGCGCCAATTTTAGGGCCCTTATATAGGCAAGTCTCTCCCACACTTTAAGCCTATCTCTCGAAGTGACGCCGCATTCAGTTCAGTTCTCTCCGCGCCATAAGGCGCACAAGGCTTGGACGTCACTCCTCCACTGGGTCCGGTTTGTAGCTGCCTGCCGTGCTATGTTCCACGAGTTCCAGCCTGCTCTGTTTCTCTCCTCTTCCACCATTCGCCTCCAAGTTGTTTTTGGGCGTCCTCTCTTCCTTCTCCCTTCAGGTGCCCCCCGAGGGCCACAGCACAGTCGCTTGCTCTGTCCTTCCTCAACACATGTCCCACCCAGTTCCACCGCCGTCTCCTCACCACATCACTGATTTTCTCCACTTCTGTCGTATCAAAAACCGACTTTTTTGAGATGTGCTGCCGCCATCGAATCTTGCAAATGTTCCGTAAGCATTTGGTTTGAAAGATATCTAGTTTTCTCTCTTCTCCGTTGTTTCCTCGACTGGAAACAAGGGAGACGCCGCATTCCTCGACTGGAATTTCCCTCGCGCTTAGCTCGCCGACGCTCGATGTAAACTAACTCGTTCCCACGGTCTCGAAACAACCACGTCTTATACACTTGCTATATCATTTCAACCCGCATTCTTAACACATACGCATAATACACGTTCCATATTACCTACTTTATTCACCACAACAGGTCGTGGTACCACACAAGGTGCCCCCGGAGTTGATGTACCACAGCGGCGTGCGCGTGCGGGGCGTCCTGAGGACCTCATCACACCCACAGCAGGAGGTGGAGCTACACGCTGACCACGTCCAGGTGATGAGTGTGATGATACTGTACCATCATTGTGATGATACTGTACCATCATTGTGATGATACTGTGCCATCATTGTGATGATACTGTGTCATCATTGTGATGATACTATACTATCATTGCGATGCTATCAAGAAGTGTCAATCACAAGGCTATTATCTTAAAAGCTGAACTAATTGTTAATTTTGATATCGTTTGCGTAGGATTAGTTGATATATATTTTTTAACATTACAATCAACATTTCAATACTCGTGCGATGGCCAAATCGATACTTGTAAACCTAACCATCCTAATGATAATAATAATAATAGTGATGATAATAATAATAATGGTAATAATAATGAAATAATTACCGTTGCACTGCGCAGGTAGTGGGACGGGTAACGGGCGACGCGGCGTACCCGTTCGCAATCCGTGGCGCCCACAGCACGGACTACGTACGGCAGTTCATGCACGTACGTGCACGTACCAACAGCTTCGCCTCTACCATGCGATTACGGGCGCTCGTACGTATTTTTAATGCGTTTAATTAATATTAATGAGTTTATTATATACCTTCTGTTTATCTTCAGTAATTTACTTGGTTAATTAACTTATTCATTTAAATTCAGTTTACGCCGTACTACTTGCAATTCGCAAGCAAGAACCGCGAGGTTTTATGGGCCTATTACGTTTGGGTGCTGATAATTATTACCTACACTATTTTAGTAAAAACTTTAGCAGGTGTTGAGATTAAATAGGTTATAACCCAAATCTTTGGAGAATAATCTGTCGAAAATAATTGATCGTATAAACAATCGTACTGTATAAATAAATAATTGTAATAATTGTTCTGGTAAAATGTTGCGTGTGCTGGGAAAATAATTGATCATATACGTATACAATAGTTTTGTATAAATAAATAATTGTAATGATTGGATTGTACTGGTGAAATGCTGCGTGTGCTGGGAAAATAATTGATCGTATAAACAATCGTATTATATAATAATTAATAGTAATAATTGTACTGGTAAAATACTGCGTGTGCTGGGAAAATAATTAATGGTATAAACAATCGTATTGTATAAACAAATAATTGTACTGGTTAAATGCTGCGTGTGCTGGTAAACTAATTGATCAATTAAACAATCGTATTGTATAAATAAATAATTGTAATAATTGTACTAGTAATACGCTGAGTGTGCTGGTAAACTAATAGATGGTATTGTTGGTAGACGCGCGCAGCGATGAGCGGACACTTATCTGACGCAGGCTACGTGCACGTGGACGCGCCCGTGCTCTCCGGCAACGAGTGTGAGGGCGGCGGCGACGTCTTCTACGTCGTCGTGAGTTTACGTCTCAATTTATGACGTATTCACATAAATTTGTGACGTCATGCCATATATTATAGTATAGAAGCCTTGTTTAGAAAAAGTTAAATTTTTCTCACATTTCGTTGCTTATGTTGGTTAATATAACGAATATCTTTAAAAGAGCGATTAAAATACGTCGTCATTTAAAGTGATTGAAAGACGGCATTTGTCGCATTTATGTTTGTAGTTCTAGAATATTAAATAGACATTCCAAAAGATATTAGATATCAATATTTTACCGATAAATAGCAATAAGTTATCGATAGATATCGATAACTTATCTATAGATACCGAGAACTTATCTATAGATGTCGATAAATTATCTATAGATATCGAGAATTTTGCATGGCTGAATGGTAATGCAAAATTCTTATATTTTATGCACTGTAATTTTGTACATTTTACTGCGGACGGTGCAGACGGAAGCAGAGAAGAGCAATCCGGAGGAGAAATTTTTCGGCTCGGACGCCTTCCTCTCCGTGTCGGGGCAGCTGCACCTCGAGGCGCTCGCTAAGTACGTCCCGGAATTTCTTTCTTGAATATATTTCCAAATTTTGTAACTCGAATTTTCCGCTTTTTAGCGTCTCGTATAAAAAAAATCGATTCTAAAGTCACCTGATTTATTAGCTTATTTCATCAGTCGTTATCTGTATATATTCATTACGAGTCTACGTGTCAAATGATTCACAGGCCAGGAATCTAGAGATAGGGAGTATAAATGTCAAAATTAACAATCAAATACTTAATTAGGTTTGTTTGGATTTTGGCACATAAATTCATTGCTCGGATTCAGTTGTGATTCAGGGCTTTGTGCCAAAACTTAGATCCACAAAAAAAAACAATCCCTATAACAGAGTGTGCATCTTTTATTCAACAATTTAAATTGTCTTGATCGAGTTTTACGATACTCCATCGTTAAATTTGAGTTTCACTTAGTTCACGTTTTTTAATGACCCCAATTTTGTGTATTTTTTAAAGTTATTGAAAGAGAATGTACATGACGTAATTGAATATGTGACGCAAAAATCAAATAATTATTAAGAATTATAATACACATCAAATAACTAACAATAATAAATATTAAATTATGATGTCACAACTTCATAACGACGTCATGCTTTCATAGTGACGGACTCTCACGGTGACAGACCTTCATAGCTAGTGACAGACCCTCCCAGTGACAGACCCTCACAGTGACAGACCCTCCCAGTGACAGACCCTCCCAGTGACAGACCCTCACAGTGACAGACCCTCAGAGGCCTTCCTGGAGGGGGAGGAGGGGCTGCAGACCTTGCTGGAGAGAGTGGAAGACCTCGTGCAGACCTCCCTCACCCGCGTCCTGGGGTCTGGCCAGCAAGACCTCGTCCAGCACTGGCAGCTCGCTGGAGGGGAGCGAGAGGTCTGCACTCGGAAATATTTATGTGTCGTTTTGTTTAAATATCAACCCACTCTCTGCACGTAGAAATGATACTCTCTCTTGCCGAGCCAAAAAAGGTAAGAATGACACTCACATGGGCCGAAAGTGCATCGCTTTTTAGACAAAGAATAACTCATTTCTCATACTGTCATCGTGATTCCTGTCATAAAATATAGCTGCTTACTGTGGATGTGGGAGTTATATGTATGTTATTTTTGCTCTAAAATAGAAGGCATAGAGGGCTATAAAAAAGGTATTCGAGTGATGTACAGAGATGTACAACTAAAATGTACACGAAGACGTTGTTGAATCCCCTAAACCTTCGTGTGCGCGTACAATAAATGTCTTTTTGCTATTTGTACCTAAAGACTTTAATGTTACTAGACACTGCACTCAAATAAATTAATATGGTATAGCAGCGGACATGTACGATATTTGGTATAGCAATCGAATGCAAGACGTCATCATAGGAAAAAATTGCTAACGCGCTGAAGTGGAATTACGATCTTTTTGAATCACAAATGAGCAAGTTAATGTACCATCGAGGCACGCAATAAAAAGTTTTAAGCGAATTTTTCTAATTAATATTTTTAATCATATTCATGAAATTGTGCTGTTGTTAGGTATCATAATATGTTTGAAGGATTGTAAATAATTGTTTTTTTTATATATTTTAAATCTCCTATATGAAAATTTACAAGTGAGCATCCAACGAGTTGTTTTTTGATCGGAAATTGTAGAAAATGTTTTTTTTTTCTGAACACGTATCAACTCATTATAATGCAGTTACTCACATGTTTCATCGCACTGGATAAATGGTCCTAGGAGTGTAAAATACAATTTATTATATAACAATTGAATTGCTAGGTTAAAGTAAAACTTAGCAACACCTCCACTCGCCTGCCAAATGGTGTATCACTGATACCCTGCGCAGGGCCGTGAGGGCTGACGACCATCGGTCCAAGTGGCGTGACTTGATTGATAGGGTTTAATCAAGCCTTGAGATTGAGATGTGTTGAGATTTTTTCTTGCAATCTTTGTCAAGGTTAACTGTGAATGTTTCGTGCTATTCAGATTGATTTGGGCCGCATAATTACGATGGCGTGACGTTATCAAGATAAGTTTTGATATTTTTGCGTCAAAAGTAACGAGCATTTCTTCAGACAAAACTTCCAGTTGCAAAAAACTCGACTTGCTAATATACCCCGATTGCTATATAAGAATTGCTTATGCGTTATTTTATTCAATGTACGTTATTTTAACAATGATGTTTCCTCTAGTGTAGACTGATTCTTCATAGACCAAATGAGCTTCTATTAAAAATGTATTTGTGTCAATGGGCAAAATATTGGCTTGTAGATTATTCCTAAATATCAAGTTATTCTGGGCTATTTATATAAATATCTAGAAATTGCAAGTGAAAGATGTCGGAGCCGTAAAGTTTTGAAATCTTACTGAGGATTGCAGCCCTTAAGAGGAAGTTCGCTTTACAATAGTGAATTTTGGTTGTCAACATTTGGCATGACAGTTTACAATCATTATCATTTTGATCATCGTGAAAGGGCGCAGGTAAAACTTAGTAGTCTAGTCCAACATTATCCGATATCTTCATCCGATAACATCGTCCGATATCTCACTGCAATTGGAAATTCTAATTGGACCTCGTCGTGAACTGAAACGCTTAGCATAGACTCGTTCTGTTGCAGAGTTTCAGGAAATGGAATGATATTTCGGTTTAGTGTTAATACCGTGTTTTAATCGACCGTAAGGTATGAAGTTGAACACCTTTTGTGGAAATTTTTTTAAAGCGTACTATACCGCTTTGTTTGGCGCACTGTTCCCAAGGCTACCAGTCTTTCTGTACATGAAATTTGAATGCATTGCAAAGTACGGACAGTTTTTCTGGACGAGACATTCACTTAGTTCTGTTAATCCTAAAGTCTAAAAATCGATCCTAAAGTCACCTGATTTATTATTTTATTTCATCGGTCGTTATGTGTCTATTCATTACGAATAAATATCAGTTTAAGTGTTGGTTGATTCAGAGGCAAGAAATCTAGAGATACGGGGGGGTATAAATGGTCGAGATTAATAATCCAATACTTAATTACATTTATTTGGATATTTACACCTACATTCAGTGTTTAGGTTCAGTTCGATTCCGATTTTTTTCCACTGAAACTTATTCCACAGCAAAAAAAAAATCCCCCTGATAAAATGTTCATCACTGATTCAAAATTTAAATTTTTTTATCACGTTTTACGATACCTGCATGTACTCCTTCGTTCAAATTTAGTTATTTTGTAATGACCCCAAATTTGTGTATTTTTCTAATTTTTTGCAAGAAATTTGTACATTACTTAATTAAATATTTGACACAAAAAATAGAATTAATATTAATTATAATAATAATAAACATTAAATAACTAACATTATTAATATTGAATAGTGATGTCAAGACTTCATAACGACGTCATGGCTTTCATAGTCGTGGTCTGTCACAGTGACAGACCCTCACAGTGACAGACCCTCCCAGTGACAGACCTCTCTTACAACGATATCCTTCTCCCTCTTCCCCTCCCAACACCAATAATCCCCCCCTCTCCTCCCCTCCCCCCTGGACACGCAGCGGACTGTCGCGGGTGTTCACCATCAACCCCGCATTCCGCGCCGAAGCGTCGCTGGGGCGGCGACATTTGGCAGAGTTTTGGATGGTGGAGGCCGAGGAGGCCTTCCTGGAGGGGGAGGAGGGGCTGCAGACCTTGCTGGAGAGAGTGGAAGACCTCGTGCAGACCTCCCTCACCCGCGTCCTGGGGTCTGGCCAGCAAGACCTCGTCCAGCACTGGCAGCTCGCTGGAGGGAAGCGTGAGGTCTGCACTCGGAAATATTTATGTGTCGTATTGCCCAAATATTAACACACTCTCTGCACGTAGAAATGACACTCCCTCTTGCCGAGCCATAAAAGGCAAGAATGACACTCACACGGGCCGAAAGTGCATCGCTTTTTAGACAAAGAATAACTCATTACTCATAATGTCATCGTGATTCCGGTCATAAAAATATAGAAGCTTACAGTAGATATGAAAAAATAATTTTTACTCTAAAATAGAAGGCAATAAAAAGTTGTCGAGTGATGTACATAGAGTGATGTACAGAGATGTACTACTAAAATGTACACAAAAACGTCGTTGAGTTCTTTAGACTTTTTTGTGTACATTAAATGTCTTTTTGTTATTTGCACCTAAAGACTTTAATGTTACTAGACACTGCACTCAAATAAATTAATGGATCAAACTGTCCAAATAGTGACAAACTTTCTCCTTCAAAGCACAAGCTGAGAGCGGCCGTAGCAGTGANGACGATACCGTGGGTTACGGGACGATACCGTGGGTTACGTGACGATACCGTGGGTTACGGGACGATACCGTGGGTTACGTGACGATACCGTGGGTTATGGGACGATACCGTGGGTTACGTGACGATACCGTGGGTTACGGGACGATACCGTGGGTTACGTGACGATACCGTGGGTTACGGGACGGTACCGTGGGTTACGTGACGATACCGTGGGTTATGGGACGATACCGTGGGTTACGGGACGATACCGTGGGTTACGGGACGATCCCGTGGGTTACGGGACGATACCGTGGATTATGGGACGATACCGTGAGTTACGGGGCGATACCGTGGGTTACGGGGTGATACCGTGGGTTACGGGACGATAACGTGGGTTACGGGACGATACCGTGGGTTACGGGACGATACCGTGGGTTACGGGACGATTCCGTGGGTTACGGGATGATACCGATGGTTACGGGACGATCCTGTGGGTTACGGGACGATCCCGTGGGTTGCGGGATGATACCGTGAGTTACGGGGCGATACCGTGGGTTACGGGATGATACCGTGGGTTACGGGACGATCCCGTGGGTTACGGGACGATACCGTGGGTTACGGGACGATACCGTGGGTTACGGGATGATACCGTGAGTTACGGGACGATACCGTGGGTTACGGGATGATACCGTGAGTTACGGGAACGATATTTAAAGGCGGTTATGTCGCAGGTGTTGTGTTTCGACTTGCTGCTGCCGGAGGTGGGGGAGGTGGCGGGGGGGAGTGTGAGGGAGCCCTGCCCCCTACAGCTGCGTGCCAGGTCCCCTCCCTCACAACAGCTGCAGTGGTACGTGCAGCTGCGGGAGTGGGGAGGAGTCCCCACCGCGGGGTACGGCTTGGGGTTCGAACGGCTGCTGCTATTCCTCACGGGGGTCCAGAACATTAGGGATGTGATCCCTTTTCCCCGCTGGCCTCTGCATTGTCCTCATTAGTTGGGGAAGACAATATTCAACGGGAATGAATGTTACCCCGAATTATCTCGGGAAGATAGCGGGATGGCCGCAAATAGTGATGAAAATTGTACGGTTTCGCTGATATTTCCCCTTCGAAGTTTACCTTCGCCCTGAAATATAATGACTCGAGGAAATAGTTGACTAAATTCAGAACTATTCACAGGCTACGAAGCTATAGCCACTGTCAACTTGACAGGTCAGTCAAGTGATGCTCGAAAATTGACATATTTACTTGGAAAATTTTGGAGATATCCGTGGAGAATTTGCGAAGAAAGCGTTGTTTCTTTCTGTACATCAAGCAGCATGATATTAAATAATAAGAAAAACTTGTATAGGTAAAATAAATTTATTTCGTACGACTCATTTCGTCGGGAAGTTTCTTTCCCTTACACACAATAAGCAAGGATTCTTAATCGGAATTATTCATTCTGGATGGCTGTGTATATGTTTAGTAATTCTAGGCATTCAAGTTGTAGTGAAGCAGAATTCTTTCGCACTGAATATCCCAGAAAATGAAATATTATTATTCATACAAATGATATGAACACACTGCAACAATGAGTGAAGTAATCTCTTCAAATATTCATATTCATCAACATTTATATCACACTTATAATTAATTATTAAATAATGAAATTTCACAACACGTGTACACTCTTGAATGGAACACGGATGATAACTTCTTTGAAAGATTTCACTAATTTCTTGTACAATCCCTCGTATCCTACTGCATTATTCAGGTAGCATAGCATTAACTATGAACACTAATGGCTTCTTTCCTTTGCTATGTCATTAAAAACGATTAACATTGGCGGCGGTTAATGTTACGTTGAACAAGACTTTGATACAGCGATTCGATAGCATCACAGAACATGTGACGAACTTTAAACATTATTTCAATATCTCTACACCAGTTTCCCGAATGCGTCACTAGAATTTATTTCATGCTTTATATAATTTTTCGTATTTTACTCATCAATCTAAGAACTTGTTGCCGTCAAATATTTAATTTTTTGATTTAAGTTAACGATTACCTCCATGTAGCATTCAATCGCTGGATAAAATTCAAATTATTGCCAGACTTCAAACTTTAAAGCGGAACTTCCAGGTTTTTACATCATTATTTTGAATACTGGAAATTCAATTTGAAATTGAGGAAATTTTGAAGGAAATTTGCAGATTGGCAAAGTTTAAGGTTGAATTATCCGTATTTAAGAGGTTACGGAGATAATTGAGGGTTGGTTTTGAAGGTGATTTTAGGAAAGACCAGGTAATAAATGGTATGCATCATATATCTAAATCCTCTTCATATTTCATGAGTTTAATGGGGGCAGCTAAACCTTTTTAATCGAAAGAAAATAACATGCTACGTTCAGTTTCAATTGAGACGCTGCAATTAAAAATTCGATTTGTTCAACAATTCTTAAAACGAGAAAAATCAGAGAAATTTCCCCTAGAAATTTTGTAACTATATATAAATGGTCGTCTGTGATTGGCAGTAATTTGACGCGTTGCCAATCAAATGGGAGGTCAAATATTGCTGATTTCGGATGAAGAATTCAAGCTCAGTCTTCCCTGGCCAGATTTTTTTAATAAAATTGCGATAATCAATAATTTTCTTAGTTAAATAGTTAGGCACGTCTAATCCTAAACATTTTGGATGAGTATTCCTATTTCAAAGTTCGTCAATATAATTAGCTTTAATTGTTAGTTAAGAAATTTGTGTTCAACTAGAAGAAATTATTCAAATCGTGATATTCATCCACGTTAAATAATTCAATGAAGCTAACTAATGTTAAGTAATTATTGAATAAATTAACGGTAACTAATTGAAGAAATAAGCTGATGTTAAGTAAATAATGAGAATAACTACCGAAACTAACAAACGTAATTCACTGATGTTAACTAACCAACGTTCATAATTAAGGAAATTAACTAACGTAAACTAACTAACATTAACTAACGAAACTAAATAAAATAAACTTGCAATTTTTAGCTGACACAAGTTACCTAGTTAACTAACTGAAGTAGCTTTAACTTAATAAAGTTTACTGACTGTCACTAAGTAATTAAAACAGACCAACAACAGACCAAGAAAAATGTTAAATAAGTAGCGTTAACTACTAAAGTAATTGTCTAAAATAACTAAATAAACTCAACCAAACTAACAAACTGAACGAACTTATTAAACAAAGTAACTAACGTTTACTAAATATCGATAATTAACATGAGCGAAACTGGCGATCAAAGAGAATTTGAATTTAAAATCGAGGTACCGTGTCTATATAGCCACCAATCTCTGAGTTAACCTCATTATCGGTAATCCAAACTTTTCAGTTAATCCTCTTGGAATTCTAGAAGTTTTTAAACTTCTTTGCAATCAGGTTCCATTTCAGAAAAATTATTCGTTAAGGCCGGGCGAAAAAGAGCTAATGTGGGTAATAATGAGGACGAGGTTGAATAAACTGGAAAAATATTTTTCGTGATTCTTTGAAGGTCTCGATGAAGAAAGTCCAAATTATGTAAAGATGTTTGCTAAGGAAGGTCACGTTTTTCAAAGATGATGATGGAAAATGGTCATATTTTAGCCAATTCTGGTGCGATCACGCCACGGTAAAAAAACTGTTGATGCAATAAAACATTTTTTTTTAGAAAATGTTGGCGCCAACATGCCCTTTTAGCGCATTTTCTCGTTTATGAAAAAATGCACTATTGTGCTCGCCATGTCCGTCTGTCTGTCCGTCTGTCCGTCCGTCTGTCCCTCCGTCCGTGACCTCAAGTTTTCGTCGACGAGAAAATGCGCTCTCTGTCACTCACTGCAGTGAGTACTGAGTTATACTTTTTTTAAATGTTGCTGCAAAAGAAGCATTGTGTGTGAAATTTCGATGCAATAAGGCCATTTTCCGCAACGAAGTCCCGAGTAGTAGTTGCAGTCGTCTATGGGCAGCTACTATAGGATCTGGACGACTAAGACGTGCACGAATAAGATACGAAGTATACATATAAGAAGTGCACAGATAAGAGGCGTGTACAGATAAGATAAGCAGTGCATAGATAAGAGACGGAGTAAACAGATAAGATAATAACTATACCGATAAGATAAGCGCTACAACACAACCAATTGGAAACCTACAATCTTGCGTCGCGGTGAGTGGAAATGACTGTGGAGATCACTGAGGTATAAGAAGTATACATATAATATAAGATAACTATGTATTAGAAGTATACAGATACTGTGTGATAATTAAGTATGTATAAGAAGTATACAGATAAGATAAGAAGTATACTCGTGCAGAAATTATAAGAAGTATTTGCATCTTTCATGGGACTTGAGGCTTCATAATCAGTAGCTATAGGCTTCAATCTCATCATTTGTGTAATTTTTTACTGTAGACAATACTAGTATCATGATTGTTTTCAGCGCATTACTTGTAGTTTAAAAATCTATCTCCGTCAGACGGTAGTTATTTGGCCTCGTTATCTCGACTCTTGTTCCTTCACTGTATAATGTCAATCAATAATTATCATGCGAAATAAAACATATTTCGTCCTCCTTTACAATATTAAAAATTGTTTATTGTCATCCTCGCATGGTGGAAAGTTTACATTATGAAAGTCGGCAATTTCCCCATCTACATACCTAGTGTATCAAGCGTCGTGAAACACGAGCAAGTTATTTTCAGAGCCTCCTTTCACTGAAGATTTCACAGAAAATTCATTGCTGCGAAGGAGCTCCAGAGAATTGCTGCATTATCTTTTAAAGTCGTTGGTTACTAAAAATCTTATGTCTCCAACCATGCAATAAAACAGCGTTCTGTTACTTCGGCGCAGACTTGGCTGTTCATGTGCATTGGAAGCTATAAACTAAATATAATCTTTTAATTATATAGAAATACATGCGGTGCCATACAAAGAACATGGAAGAGAAATGAATGGTGAATTTTCAAGATTTCTTGGATTATTGAATCAAATGTCAGCATAGAGATTTAACTTTTATTTTGAGAATTCCCATTTTTTCACTTGTGATCATCTGCAATTTTTCGCTTAACAAAATATTCAGTTTTTCGTCGAGGATTTTTTTGTCGTTGTTGGAAATTTGCAAGGTTACTTTCGAGTTATACGATGTAAAACGAATCGTCGATTCGAGGTCCGCGATTGTACATAGTCCAGGTCAACCTAATAATTCGTGCCAATTCGAGCTAGAAAGTATTGTTATTTCCTTATTTCCAACCCTCATGCTTATTGCGCACAAACTGACCATCTACTAACACGCATGTTATCTCAACGAATCTCACACGCTTTGCTGAACGACAAAATATTCCTGCAGTTTCCGATAAAAAATTCCTGCACATATTTCATGATAAAATTCATTTCCAACGGATACGAAAAAATTGAAATCTTGCTGAGAATTTGAATTTGAATTCCGTCTGTAACGGAAGACTTTTTGATAGGAATTCCCAAGTCACTGCTCGCCCTTTTGATTGCGTATGACACTTGAAGATATCGGAAAATTTGTCCAGGAATGCATGCAAATCAAGTGAAGTCTCGAGCACATTTGCTAAGCCCGAGTCGCTGGCGCTCACTGGAGCGGACGAGACCGAACGCCTGACTTGGCTTCGGTCATCGGGAAGCAATCGTTCAGAAATGCAGCGTCCGAAGTGTGGCAAGCAACAGCAGCTCTGTCAGGCTTTAATATGCTATGTGAAACTAGCAGCTGCTCTGTCAGGCTTTAGTATGCTATGTGAAACTAGCAGCTGCTCTGTCAGGCTTTAATATGCTATGTGAAACTAGCAGCTGCTCTGCCAGGCTTTAATATGCTATGTGAAACTAGCAGCTGCTCTGTCAGGCTTTAATATGC
>NW_025944962.1:219089-244513 GCF_000764305.2 Hyalella azteca | reverse complement strand
GAACAGAACTGTCTCCAGAAAGACCAGAACCTCGCGTGGAACAGAACTGCCTCCAGAAAGACTAGAACTTTGCATGGAACAGAACTGCCTTACGAGAGACCATAACTTCGCGTGGAACAGAACTGCCTCCTGAGATGGATCTCAGGCCAGAAGTTCAAACAGAAAAATCAGAACATAATTTGGTCCGTTGTTGTCCACCAATAAATTTTGCGGGTTGGCTTCATGTTGAAATTGATTGCGTGCTCAATTTTGTTGCTTTGAAGCGGGGCCAGATAATGAAATGTCAAGTCTCATCGGATGTTTTCCTCGGTTTAGATGATACGTTCTGTTTGATAATCCTTACTAATAATCGTTTTAATTTCGTCATAGTAATTGTTGTGACAAGGTTAAGTTAATTTAGGGACTGTACATTATACGACAAAAAATTTAATTACAAAACACCAAATTGAATTTCGAGTTTGAATTTAAGCAAAACTTAATGATAAAATCCGTGACTAAAATTGTATTCATTATTATTCAAATAACTCTGAAATTTCGAGTCAGACTTCTTCATTTCGTACAATTTTTTCATGCTCAACACGCCTTAACGCCTTAAGTAATTCAATGATGGTAAAGTTATTTCATAACTAAATAATTTTTCTAGGAGATTTGAAAGAACTAATGATCGATAATTCATTCGTATACATAAGATTAGTGAAGTTATATTTCAATAATCGATATTAATTTAACGAGTATAATAAATGTTGGACTCGTATGAGGTAGATTTAAAGAAAAATATGAATTATTTCATGTCGATCATGAAAATATTGATATTTACAATTTAGAAAAATGGGGAAAATCCGAAAAGGCGTGTGGAAATAACAATATAAAACTAGATGGGATGAAATGAAACATCCTGTTGCATGTTGTTTTTGTTGCATATAACATTGTTGAGGCTCTATGAACCACCAACTAGCCTTCATGATCGTATAGGTTTATTCACTAATGCACGATAATTAAAACACATTATTACACCACACTTAAAGATAAACAAATAATCAATAAAGAATAACACCAGCAGGTTCACTTCATGGCTTTCATTTTGGTTCTTAGCTCTTGAGGCTAATCTTGATTTTTGGCTAAATATACATATGAATCTAACTATCCAATTTGAGTGTATCTCTCCGATATGAGGAACTATTGGTCGGACTCTAACTCTCCATTTTGTGACTTTTCTCGCACTTAGCCTTCCGTAAATTCTAAACTAAAATGACAATTTAAAATTCTGAACTATAAACAAATTACACAATCAATACTCCGATATATAAATAACAATCATTTTTATCCCTTACAACATCCTGTTGCATGTTAAACATCAGAAACTAATATAAATGCAAAGAAATATCACCAAACAATCACGAAATCCTAAAATAACTGAAATATCCTAAAATTTAACAGCTGTCCTTGAAAATCAGCGTACGTAAGTGAATGGGAAATATCTAATGTAATTTTTAAAAATTCCAATATTGTTATATTATCTACTAAAATTTAGTTTAGCATCACGACTAGAAGGTCACCTGAACGTTATTAATTATCTTCAAATGTTTAATTTAACCTGAACGAAATTCACTTAATCACTTAATTTAACCTGAACGAAATTCACTTAATCACTTATAATTTAACCTGAACGAAATTAACTCGCTTAATCTCAGCACGCCAACGATAAGCTAAAATTACACTTGTGGGTGATTAACGATTTTTTGTTGAAATTTAATACATTTAAAATAAAAATTTCAGGCGAACGCAGAAGGCATTTGATTACAGGAATCCAGCGATGTTTTTAAGAAAAGATTTCTTGGGCTTGAAGGATTTAGCTCTAATATGGAATTAACTTCATTACATTTATTCTTCCTCTATATTATAATACTTTAACACAAATCATACTCCAAAAACTTACTGTTAGGTCATTCATGTTAAAATTCTTAATAAATATCCAAGAAATCATTTGATCAGGCATACATGAATTCCTAGATAAAGAATGTAAATAATGGATCAGTACTAAGGAATAAAATCGCGGTCATCAATCAACATGATTATTTTTACGAGCAAATCCAAAGCACGATTTTAGATTAGAAAAAATTATTGTATTCTAAATAAAGAATTCATAATCACAACAAAGGTAAGTGAACCAAATTGTCAAATAAAAAAATTTTAATTGTTGAATTTTCAAATATAAGATGTAAATGTTCTAATTTTTAATATAACAACTTTGAAGAGTTGGGAGCTCAATTCCAACATTATGCCCAGAAATATATCCTTTTTCGCCACAAATAAAATATCATATTATCATCAACGTCGAGGTCATTTCGATACTAAAAATAATTAATATAACATTAGCATTAACATAATTAATAAGTAAAAATGATGATAAAATTGTTTTTATTACTGAAACAGAGGTGGAGGGAAATTTTGTTGCAATTTTTTTTAATTTCTGTAAAAACTGCTGATTTTTCCACAGGCGTAAATGAAATATTTAGCAATACAACAAATTTTTCAACGGACCATTCAAGTCGAGCTAGTTTGTACTGATGGAAGCGGCCATCCGGACAATCAGGACCACTTCTATCAGACCATCAGGTCTGCTGTCATCAGACCATCTGGACCGCTTCCATCGGACCATCTGGACCGCTTTCATCAGACCATCAGGACCGCTTCCATCGGACCATCTGGACCGCTTTCATCAGACCATCAGGACCGCTTCCATCGGACCATCTGGACCGCTTTCATCAGACCATCTGGACCGCTTCCATCGGACCATCTGGACCGCTTTCATCAGACCATCAGGACCGCTTCCATCGGACCATCTGGACCGCTTTCATCAGACCATCAGGACCGCTTCCATCGGACCATCTGGACCGCTTTCATCAGACCATCTGGACCGCTTCCATCGGACCATCTGGACCGCTTTCATCAGACCATCAGGACCGCTTCCATCGGACCATCTGGACCGCTTTCATCAGACCATCAGGACCGCTTCCATCGGACCATCTGGACCGCTTTCATCAGACCATCTGGACCGCTTCCATCGGACCATCTGGACCGCTTTCATCAGACCATCAGGACCGCTTCCATCGGACCATCTGGACCGCTTTCATCAGACCATCAGGACCGCTTCCATCGGACCATCTGGACCGCTTTCATCAGACCATCTGGACCGCTTCCATCGGACCATCTGGACCGCTTTCATCAGACCATCAGGACCGCTTCCATCGGACCATCTGGACCGCTTTCATCAGACCATCAGGACCGCTTCCATCGGACCATCTGGACCGCTTTCATCAGACCATCTGGANGAAGTTGCGGTGTGAAGTTGCGGTGTGAAGTTGCGGTGTGAAGTTGCGGTGTGAAGTTGCGGTGTAAAGTTGCGGTGTGAAGTTGCTATTTGAAGTTGCGATCTGATTTCGCGATCATCTGTTGCGGTCTAAAATTCTATTCTGATTTTACGATTTGAAATTTTAGTCTGATTTACGGTCTGAAATTGCGGTCTGATGTTGCGGCCTGATTTTGAGGTCTGATGTTGGTGAAAGATTCTGTGGTCTGATCTTGCGATATAAATTCAATGTCTAAGTTGAAGTCCGAGGTTAAAGGGTGAAGTCCAATCTAGAATTGCAGTCTACAGGTGCGGCTTCGAAACTTCTGGCAGCATCTGTGTTTGTATTCCAAGTTTTAATTTATTTCTAAACTATTATCCTTCCATGACAGGGAATAATACTATTTTCTACAGGAGAACAAGAGTCTTTGTCTCGTACAAGAAACTTCTCGTAGTGCAGCGGGAAGTTCAAGAATAAATTCTTGTGCCGCCAGGAAGGCCGACAAATGTTGCTCCTGAGCTCAGAGTTAGGAGTAGGTAAAGCGTCAAGCACTCAAGTCCACGGGGCCACAATCGTGAAGACTCGACCACGTCGAGCACTCAAGTCCACTGGGGCCACGATCTTGAGGACTTGACCAGAGGAAAGGAGTACAGGCCCCTGGGGGCTGGTGACAACTTCCAAGCCTTCAGGAGCAAGAGGATTGAACTGGGACCAGGCGCCGAGGAAAGGGTCCTACAAATCTCAACGAATTGATTTTCCAGATAAACAGTGAGGAATTGTAGGGAAATTTCTGCTTGATTGATGGGAAATGAACTAAATCAGAAAATTTTGTTTTATACTGATAAAATTTTGGTAATCTCAATGATATGTTAAAAATATCTATAGAAACTACTAAACGTCATAAGTCTTAGCGATATCAGAAAATTAATCATACTTCGAGTGAAAAATCCTGGCGAAAACTCACTGTTCACATAACATAATTACTTGCAAAATACTGACAATCCAACGCAATCACTCAACAAGCACTTCGCCAATATACAATTATTGTATGGTAAAATGCTCTGCCAATTCAGCAAAATTATTTGGCAAAAAACTTTGCTGTTATAGCCAAATTTTCTTCGAAATTCTGACAATATATTCTAATTTCCGGTAAAATACGCGGTCAGTGCAGCGTAATTACTGGCTAAATTCTTTAACCCGGAAACCAAATGAATTTAAAAAGAATTCAGGCCGTAGCAAACCAAGATGAGCGAAATATCCACAGAGAAGAATTGATAATTTCGAATCACAATTTTGCCCCTAAAAGCTAACCAAAGTCAGAAAGCTCACCCGGAGAAATTTTTCTTCAAAACGAGGCGCAATAGTCCGTTTACATCTTGTAACCTCAGTGGAAATATATTTAGATATTTTTAAAAATATCATTTTCAATAATTGATGGTTAGCGGGCATTTAAAAACGGCTTAATGCAATCCAAAATTACGTAGTCTGTATAACCGTAAACGAATATGTGAATTTCTTGCTCCTCCGCACGTCGGCGCAATTTTTGGATATTATTTGCTGAAAAATTCTCACAATCATCTGAGAAATTCAAGAATGCGTGTACCGCACATCGTGCGCGAAATGAGGTCCCTCCATGCATCTCCATGAATAACAAATTAGTTTCGCTTTCGGCGTCTTGCAAAACTACCTCGAGAATTGATGACTTTGCTGGAAATAGCGGGAAAACCTCGGCAACTGCCATAACATTTTTTCCATACGTCAGAACTGATGAAGTGTTGTGAACAGCTGTGCAGAAGAGGCAGATTTTGGGCGCGTTATCGGTGGCTAATGTCGGATTGTGGGCGAATTATTGGTGGCCAAATCAGATATTGGATCATTTATAGGCGGCTGAAGAATATTTTTTTTTAATACTGTTACTGGTAACTACTATATAAGTCATGTGAAAAGTATAAATTTGTTATGAGATTTATCATTTTGTTGTTAGGTATATGAATGTTTTTTTGTTTATTTAGTATAAAATCGTACATATCAGACTGACCAGTGTGCAGGATTGCGCTGCATATAAGATAATTAATGTAATATGTTAAGAACTGTCAATTATTTTTAAGTGTTCGAAACCTTCAATCTCTAATTGAAGTTTTTTAATTTTCTTCCATTAACTTTTTTAATGCATTTAATGCATTATACAGATGTATATAGCGTGTTAATCATTTTCAGAATTAGAAAATTCGAAACAAACGTCAATATAATCAGAGGCTTTAATAATCCAGAGCCGCATTAAACTCCATCCTAATAAAACATCAAAGTTATTAACGTCTATAATCACATGAGCCATTCTTTTTCTTTAATTCGGTTCGATACAGAAGAGTGTAGTCCATCATTGGGAAAAAATGAAAAATATTAGTAAGCGATTATTAAAAAAATTCACAAGGGAATTGTGCAAAAATGTATTTTTTGAACTAAAACACACCAATTTTTCAAAATTCGAACAAAATTTCAAGAATTGGTGTAAACAACATGAGCTGACGCGTATTTTAAAAGCTTTTTCATTTTCTCTTGAAAAAAAACTTCGCAAATCGAATGCCCTTCAAACTTTCATATCAACATTTGGGCCCTGTTTATTTAGAGATCTCTAAAAACTGAAAACAAATGCTCGGGGAACAACATTTTGCGTTTAAAAATGATATATTAAAAATAATAAATTTTTAAATGAAAGAAACAAAGAAAACAATAATCTAGAATAAAAAAATGATTGAAAGTGTTCGAGAGCTTCTCTCACAAGATAAGTTTTGAACAGGTCTATTTCGGTAAAAATCAATTAGAAAATAGTTTATTCGCGGCACGTGAGATCGAGTACGATCCCGAGACCTCGAAAAATTATTGAGTTTATTCCCCGATTCTAAATCACCGCCGCATGAAGGCCTATGAATTTTAATTGGCCACTGATGACCAGCTGGAACCTGGTCGTGAAACTAAGATTTTACGTGAAAAAATTTCATAAACCAAGATTTTACGTGAAAAAATTTCATAAACCAAGATTTTACGTGAAAAAATTTCATAAACCAAGATTTTACGTGAAAAAAATTCATAAACCAAGATTTTACGTGAAAAAAATTGCATAAACCAAGATTCTACGTGAACAAAAAAATCTTTTAAGATTTGTATGTCTTACGTAAGATTTGAACGCACTGTAAGTATACGATATTTCTGATCATAATGAATTTCTCTATTAAAAATATTTACTACAGGTAGATTATAAATTTTGTTGGTGATTAAAACAGAGTATTACAATTGTTCATCGTAACTAAAGTTACATAGAATAATAAAATTAAAAATGAAAACGGGTAATTAGCTGAAAATTCTTAGTAGATTAAAATGTCTGTTCTTTCGAATTGTGGTCTTTTTTTTTAATCATCGCTAACCTAATCTCTTTTCTCTGATTGCAATTTATAAATTTTACACAAATTTCTTCCTACTTTAATTGTATATTTTTCTCCAATATTTTGTTTTCAATTAAACGATGCATTCCTAGGTACAATTTCTTTACTAAAATTCGTGTTTACAAAATACTAAATAAAGATAAAGCATTTCAACGCTCAAGCATCGCCATACCAAAAACTAAATTATCGAATTGAAAAAAAATCATAAAATGTTTGCAAAATCGGGAACAAAGTTTTCCATATTTTCCAAGGTGTAATTTTATTGATACGTAATAGGTTAGAGTCGCAGGTAAGTAGTGACTAGTCACCTAGCTGAGCCTCTGAGAATAAGTAATAAGTCGCAGATAAGTAGTGACTAGTCACCTAGCTGAGCCTCTGAGAATAAGTAATAAGTCGCAGGTAAGTAGTGACTAGTCACCGGAGCCTCTGAGAATAAGTAATAAGTCGCAGGTAAGTAGTGACTAGTCACCTAGCTGAGCCTCTGAGAAGAAGTAATAAGTCGCAGGTAAGTAGTGACTAGTCACCGGAGCCTTTGAGAATAAGTAATAAGTCGCAGGTAAGTAGTGACTAGTCACTCTAGCCTCTGAGAATAAGTAATAAGTCGCTGGTAATTTGTGGCTAGATATAGTGATAGTAACCCTCGCTCTCATGTACATAAGGTAAACAAATTATGAATAAAACTACGCAACGTATATGTAATATATTTTAATTAGTTCCCAGAAACTTTTATCATTTCATGTTCCTCCAAATTTTTAAATGTTTCCTTATAACTAATTATAATTAAAGGTGGTGCGTTCCTAATCCTTATCCAAGAACAATTTTTGTCCAATTTTTTCCTGAAAGATTTTAAGGTTAACATTTTCTCCGTTTAGTTTTCCTTGAACTTAAATCCTGCATAATCCTCTTTGCAGTTGATCTTCAATTTAATATAGATCTTTTTATCTGGCATTCAATGGCAATTATTTATTTTCCCTTCCAGTTTTCTTGAGTCTTCACGTAATTATCTTTCGACTTCACTTAATTCTTTATTAAGTCTCTACTTAATTGCCTTCACTTAAGCCGGAGCCTTAATCCCTCGTTAAAGCAAGTGGCCTCTCACTGCTTCATTTCTAATCTTAATTCTCACTTAAAAATTGCCTTGTCAACAAATGGCAAGACTTAATTACAATCCATTGAGGACTGCCGGTTAAATCCATCTACTAAATGTCCAGCCTATATTTTGTGGCCTTAAAACATTTTATCTTTCAAGAATTCGACGGAATTTAGTTGCACATTATTTTACATTCGCCAGCAACGTGAGCAATGGCAGGAGTGAATAAATCTCTCATAATTAGTCAAATTGCAAAAACAGTAACGAAATATTTTAAAATATAGCAGTTTTTATCAATGAAACTACAAGATAAACGGAATCAAAGGCCAAACTGTAATTCTAATCCTGGCACAATTAGAAACAAGATTTGAAAATGTGACGCAAAAATTAAATGCTAAACGATTCGAAATCAAACCTTTAACTATTTTTTTCAGTATTGAGGAGCGTTCATAAAAAAACTATGTTAATTGTTCATCTCTTTTACACTACGTTTGCTCGAAAACGATTGTCAGACATTAGCGCAATGACAGTGTAAAGCCAAAAATTCCGCAGAAAATGTACAGCACAATGAAAAGACTTGTGCAGAAAATGTATGATATCATGCAGAGCATTTTGGAGAAATGTACAGCACAATAAAATTATGCAGAAAAGGAACCATACCATGTAAATCATTGCATATAAACAGAAAACATTTTACAGAAAATGTCCAATAAATGCAAAGCAGTGTCCAGAAAACCTAAGTTGACAATAAAATTAAGTATTTCTGCGAAGACTGTGTACCAAGTTACGTGTATAAATGCAAGAAATTTTGCAATCACCATGCAACATCGATTATTATGTAATTTTATGTAATTTAATTTTATGTGTTGAAATTCTATGTAATGTAATTTTATGTTATGTAATTTTAGTAATATAATTTTACGGGAAATTACAATTCAATTTCTGAAATAATTTAAAAACAATTAATCTCATACACAATTTGAAATTGATTTCAACTAACTACCGGGAAAAAATTGCTAGGATTTAATAAAACTTTTTTCATATATTATTAAAAACATTATCACTCAAATATGACGACTTAAAAGATGTTGGATACTAATTATATATATTATTCATGGCTTATTACATATATGATATGTAATCAGGGCTTATTGTCTCCAGTGCAAAAAAATATTTGCATTAAAAAAGAAAACAGTTTCCTCTAAAACCCTTAATGTCTGCTGCGCGAAAAATGCTTTTTAAAAAATATTCAAAACTCTCACACAGAAAATGCATCAAGAGAGTAAGAAGCTACGCTATGAGTCAGGAAAATGCATGTCTACAATTTCCGGAGCCCTCATACATAGGTACATAATATAGGAAAAAATGATGCCAGTGAATGACCGTCCATCCGATGGAAATGATGTCTTAATAAAATGTTATTGGTTCAATAAATCAATGCGTAATTTCGTAACGGCGTACTGTGTGAGAAAGAACGAATTTGTAGCAAAGCTAAAGTGGTCGCAATTTGTAATCCTGACAAAATTGCAATCGGTAAAAAGATGACTGTATCATAAAGAAAAAAAGGAGCTTCTATCCAATGGTATCCAATGATAATGGCAAGGTAACAAACTGCAGTTTAAAATTATTTTACGCTAAAATCAATATAAGGAAATAAAGAAAAATGTATATTGCTTAAATGTATATAAAGTTTATCAATTAAGAACATTAACAAACTATTTGCAAGTAAAAGTTCCGAATATTGAGCTACGAACAATATTAAATGCAACTTAGGGAAAAAATGAGATATAGAGGAAAAATGTGTCAGACACTTGCTCGGAAGATGTCTAATCAATGAAAGTTTACCAAATATGATAACCATAAAATTAACCAATAAATATATCTGTTCTAAATAATATTGAGGTGACTTGCTGGTTAGATATAAAATATCTGATGAGTGCATTAAATGTTTGGAAACAAGGAAATAAGGCTTTTGAACCTATTGGGCTGGTTAATGTTAGAGCTGTGAACTTTGGTTGGCTAATATCTTGTCTAAAAAATAAGTAAAAATTATTCCATGCAATGAATAATATTAGAAACATTTAGCTGCAGATCAAAGAAATATTAAAGCTCAAGCTCGAAGTGTATTCTGAAACTGAATCTTCTACGCTGGCAATAATCATAACTGTAAATCAATGAGCCTAAAAAACATCATAACCGTGATGCACTAAGATAGGAAAATGAATTGTATTTGAAGAGTCAAGTCTATAAAATATCGGCAATTCTTCGTTTCGGCTCTACATATTCGTTTGTATTTGTGTATAAATAAATGATATTGAAACTCGATTTTCCTAATAGTTTTCATGTTATAGTTCCTTATTTTGCGATTTCAATTTACCGATGATTTGTTTCCTTTACATTTTGGTAATATAGGAGTTTTAGATGCATAAAAACAAATAACTTATGCGGTTTTTAATTCAAGAAATGCAAATAAATTCAAATAATCATTTAAAATTCATTAATGAAATGTTAACAATGATAAAAATTGAAAAATTGGAAAGTGATTTGTCGGAAATTTGTCGGAAACCGAACCCGTACCTTGTCTATAGCATCCACGAATCCATTCAACCGGAAAGATTTTAACAAAAATTTCGAAATTTCTTTTCTAGGATTTCTTTGACAATAATTGGTTTATTTAAAATATTTAGTGAGGATAGGGGAATAGTATTCCTAGAGATTTGATGCATATTTTTTTACATAATCATACGATTTTCAACAAATCACAGATCATATAACAAATTACCTATAAACCATTAGAATTATTTCTAACTAATGCATTGAATATTTATATAAAATTTCTATCAAACAAAGAAGAGAACGTACAATATATCCACTCTCAAATGGGCATCCTATTAATTGGTTTGATGGTTTGATAGATCCTCTGGTCATGAAAATCCATGTTCAAATTTTTAAGGTAAGGCTGACATGAGTTCTTAGTTTTTGCCAAATTTTGACATATATTTTTTTTAAGCACAAGATAGTGGTTTACAAAAATGCTGAAAAGAACAAATATACCGAATGTGAAGCATAAAAGTTCCCATTTTTTTTGTAAATTCTATCCTTGCTTAGTGAACTATTTAATTAATTTATTTGTTTAAATAATTTAATTTGTATTTTTAATTTAAGTGTAACTTATATATCCTTCGCACAGCAAGCTTTTCAATACATTTTAATGTATAATTGCTGCTTTGAAAAACAGATGCCGTCTTAATTCATTCGAAGCTCGGGTAATGAGAGATCAATAATTTTTTATTAGTGTAACCAATTATTAATTAATTAATCTTCAATTCACACTAATAAATGTTATAAAATAAATGATAACATATACATTTTTAATTAATTACTTTTTTAAAAATGTTTTTTAAAGAATTTTGTCACGAGTTCATGAAAATATTTTATAGTTTTTGCATTTCTAAATTGTTTTTGGAATTTTTAGTTCCTTTATTAAATTATTTGAGCGATCTAAGTTTAAAATCTTGACTCATAAATTCTGCAGAAGTAATTATCTAAACGCGCGCTATGAAGTGTCAAGACGATCCCAATAAAATATACTAAATTATTTCCATATATCTAGAAGACTCCAGTAACTTCAGTAGTAAAATTAAAGCCATATAAGCATTATTTTCAGCTTCGCTATTCAGAATTGAATGCTATACCCTGCCCGCGTTATTCTAGTCATATAATATATATCTATAAACTTTCAAGTTGTAATATTCGTTCTTTTTAGCGCATTTTCTCATTTATAGAAAAAATGCACTATTGTGCTCGCCATGTCGTTCTATCTGTCTGTCCGTCCGTCCGTGACCTCATTTTCGTCGACGAGAAAATGCGCTCTCTGTTACTCACTGCAGTGAGTACTGAGTTATAACTATTTACCTGAGTTTTCTCAACTATTTCATTTCACAATGCCGTTTATTTATTTTCAATCATTCTATACAGTACAACTCGCATGAACTGTGTTTTGTACAGTCAGCATCTAAATTTGAAGCAGTTTCGAACTTTTTCCATTTTCAAAGAGTTTTCGATTATTCGCAGAACGAAATTTATTCCATTTGATTTCAGCACAAGCGGGTGACGGGGGCCGAGTCTCATCAACTATTCAACTTACGTCGCCGATATCTTCGTCAAAAAGACCAGAACACGGCGAAGAAAATATTTTTGATCACGAATATGAAATGACGAACTGAAATTTCTTCTACTCCGCCGGGAAAATTATTATTGAGGTTGTTCTCAGAATATAAGGGGCGTGGTAATTAACTTGATTTCGAGTTGTTTATTATACATTTCATCCTTTATTGCATTTAATTCATCTCTCTGTTGGAGAATATGATAAACTAGACCACGAGGGATGCAAAATAAGGTAAAATATTCCACTCATTGTCAATAAAATTCAAGGTTAACGTCTCTTAGTAGTTCCGAGTTGCGTTCTGTATGAAGAAAAGTTAAGCGCTTCAATTAAGTTATCAAGTACTGCAAAATAGAGAGACGAGGTAACCGAGCTTGGTTATACAATTTATAATCAGCACACTGTACAAATAAATATATTGCTCACGTGGAGCAATTCGGAATTTCCATGCCTCATCCGCCAAAAAAAAATTAGAATTTTGCGTTCCTATTTCATGAAATTCTAGCAGGTTAATTCGTAGTTGCTTTAGTTTATCGTGTAATTTTAGAAATCATAATTCTGTGATTCCAAATCCCGAAAATAAATTCCATATAAAAATTAATCGATGAAAGACGCATTCAAGCTAATATTTATGAAGGAACTTGCATTAAACGTCCGGTTAATGTTGACATTATATTACATCTTTTCTTATTTAACTCGAACTAACCGAACGACGAATCACTAAAAAGTTATTTCGCAGTGTTCGCTTTTTTGAGAATAATTGGGAATATAGCAATGAAATTGAATACCACACATTCAGCTGCTCTGTGAGGCATTCAGCAGCTCTGTGAGGCATCCAGCTGCTCTGTGAGTCATTCAGCTGCTCTGCGAGGCATTCTGCTGCTCTATGAGGCATTCTGCTGCTCTGTGAGGGATCCATTTGCTGCGTAAAATATTCAGATGACTTTCAAATAATTCAAATGGTCGTCTGGTATTCAGCTACGCTCAAAGCATTGCGCTGCATCGCCATTAATCAAAACCTCGCGTGGAACAGAACTGCCTTCAGAGAAACCAGAACTTCGCGTGGAACAGAACTGCCTCCCGAAAGACCATATATACGCGTGGAACAGAACTGCCCCCCGAAAGACCAGAACTTCGCGTGGAACAGAACTGCCTCCAGAGAGACCAGAACTTCGAGTGGAACAGAACTGCCTCCCGAAAGACCAGAACTTCGAGTGGAATAGAACTGCCTCCAGAAATACCAGAACTTCGCGTGGAACAGAACTGCCTCCAGAAAGACCAGAACTTCGAGTGGAACAGAACTGCCTCCAGAAATACCAGAACTTCGCGTGGAACAGAACTGCCTCCAGAAAGACCAGAACTTCGAGTGGAACAGAACTGCCTCCTGAGATGGATCTCAGGCCAGAAGTTCAAACAGAAAAATCAGAACACAATTTGGTCCGTTGTTGTCCACCAATAAATTTTGCGGGTTGGCTTCATGTTGAAATTGATTGCGTGCTCAATTTTGTTGCCTTGAAGCGGGGCAAGATAATGAAATGTCAAGTCTCATCGGATGTTTTCCTCGGTACACATGATACGTTCGGCTTGAGAATCCTTACACATAATCTTTTTAATTTCATCATTGTAATTGTTGTGACAAGGTTAGGTTAATTTACGGACTGTATATTGTGCAACCAAAAATTGAACTACAACACTTAAAATTTAAGTTCGAGTTTACATTTAATCAAAACCTAATGATAGAATCCGTGACTAAAATTGTATTCATTATTATTCAAATAAATCTGAAATTTCGAGTATTCAATTAAATCTGAAATGACTTGTCATTTCGTACAATTTTTCATGATCAAAACGCTTCAAAGCCTCAAATATTTCAAGGATGGCACAGTTATTTCATAACTAAATAATTTTTACTAGGAAATTTGAAAGAACTTAATGATCGATAATTTATTCGTGTGCATAAAATTAGTCAAGTTATAGTTCAATAATCGATTTTGACAAACAATTATAATAAATGTTGGACTCGCATGAAGTTGATTTAAAAAATGAATTAATTTCCTGTTTGTCATGAAATTATTGATATTTACAACTAAACAAAACGGGAGAAAATATAGAAGAGCTTGTAGAAGTGAAGAGATGGGATGAAATGAAACGTCCTGTTGCATGTTACGTATAGAATTAAAATAAATGAGAAAGAAAAGAACATTCCCAAACAATAATTGTGAACTCATAAAATAGCTGAGATATCCTAAAATTGATCCGCTGTTTTTGAATATCAACGTATGTGAAAGTGGGAAAAATGTAATGGAACTTTCAAGAATTCCAAAGTTGTTAAATTATCTATTAAAATCTAGTTCAGCATCGCGACTGGAAAGACGTCTGATATTACAAATTTTATTTGAATGTTTACTTTTATTATGAACGAAATCAAATTAATCTTCGCACGCCTACGATAAGCTAAAATTACACACGTGGGTGAATAATGATTTTTATGATGAAATTTGGTCAGCTTAAAATAAAAATGTACGGCAAACGCCGATGGAATTCAATTTTAGGAATCCTGTGATGTTTCCATGAAAAGAATTCAATTTATTCCTTATTCAATTTATTATTAATTTATGTTGCAATACTTTTATGCGATTTCTACCACGAATCACAGTCCAAAAAGTCATTCATGTAAAATTTGTAATAAATATCCAAGAAATCAATATTTTAGTCATACAAGAATTCCTCAATAAAGAGTATAAATAATGGAGCAAAGTCCTAATGAATAAAATCGCGGTCATAAGTTAACATAATTATTTGTACGAGCAAATATAAAGCAAGATATTCCGATTAGAAAAAACTGCTATATTTTAAATGAATTTATTATCACTCCAAAAGTAATTGAACACAATTATCAAATAACAAAATTTAAATTGTTAGAAATTTCAAATGAAAGATATAAATGTTCTACTTTTTAATATAAATGAGGGAGCCTAATTCAAGCTTCATGCCTAGAAATATATCCTGTTGAGCTACAAATATTATATCATATTATCCTCAACTTCGAGGTCATATAGATACTAGAAATAATGAATTCAACATTAACGTTAACATAGTTAAGATTTAATAATAATCATAAAATTGTTCTATTATTGAAACAGAGACGAGTGGAAATTTTTATTGCGAATTTTACGAATTTCAGTAAGAAATACTAATATTTTGCAGGCGTAGATGAAATATTTTGCACTAAAACAAATTTTTCAAAGGGCATATCAAGTTGAGTTTGTTTGTACTTATGGAAGCGGCTTATCAGGTCCATCTGGACTTCTTCCATCAGACCATTAGATGGACCAATCCATCAGCCAATCAAGACTGCTTCTATCAGTGCCATCAGGACTGCTCTGATTAGGCCATCAGAGCCTCTTCCATCAGGCCATCAGGGCGACTTACACCAGATCATCAGGACCGCTTCCATCAGGCCACCAAATTTTTTCCGGCTTTCCGTTTTGATCAGTTTGGTAACTGATTTTTATCTTGAGTTTTCGTTTTCGTCTCCCGGAATAATCATGACAAGCGATACCCAGCCATACAACCAGAAACCACAAGCAATTAAAAGCGGTAACCTTCAGTAGCAGGCAGCAACAACAAAACCAAAGCAAGCCATAACATGACATAAAAAGACATGACGTTACATAACAAACTAAAGTCAATAAAAAAGGATCATAACAATCCATAACAAGCCATAAAAATAATAAGTGACATAACAAGCAAAAGTTAGCAATAAAGGGTCATAACAAATCATAACAAGTCATAAGAAGCCATAAAAAGCAATAAGTGACATAACTAGCAAAAGTTAGCAATTGCATCAAAGTAATAACAAGCCCCAAAAAGCAATAATAAGCCATAAAAAGTTTTGACTAGCCATAACAACCGAGCTGTCCATAACAAGGCCCAGGATGTCAAGTTCTGCAACTGTCAACCCGCACTTTATTGCAACATTTAAAGCCGAGTTATCTCCGGCCATCCCTCAGCTATGTTTGGCCACTCGTAAACCGCCTACAATTCCCAGTGCGTGGGTCTGCTGAAGAATTGATATTTTTTATTTCACCACGGAATTTTGAGTTCGATTTTTTTTAAGAAAACATTAATATTGTTTTCTTGCAGTGAAGCTCGTTGGGTTAGAATGGAAAGTTTACAGAAAGACTTAACAAATAAAATGATACAACGTTATAATTATTCAATATTTTCATCAAATATGATCCTCGCAGAATAATTCTAATTCTGACTGGTTAATCTCATTTGTTTTTTGAAAATTTTCGAATTTTTCACAATTACTCGTTTGATGATTTGTGAAGCTGGGGAAATACTTACGATCCAATTCAAATAACCTTGATGAAAAAGCAACATATTTTGCGACGAATGCCAAAATTAAATGCAAATTAATCTTATAATGCCTCTGTTATCATGACATCAAGCAAACAATGGTCACTTGTAATGAAATTAAGTTCTTTAAACTAGATATTTTATTCCAACAAACAACGTTTATTTTCACCGATGGACAAACAATTTTTTTCTTATTGAAACGAAAAAATGGCTTCTTAAGTACGGTTAAACGAGATTTGTTTGTTAAGAACAAAGCTTCAAAAAAGAGTGCATCATTCTGCGCTCAACTCGGTGATGTCACGATAAAGATATTACATATTTTGAAGGCGTAGATACCAACAAAAAATTTATTAGAATTAAAAAATTTCCTTTTTACATTCTTGAATCAGTTTAATGTTACTTTCCGCTTGAAACAATTGCTACAAAAGGGGCACTTGAAATATCGAGCAGCGACATCAGTTTGTCTTGTTCATTTTCATAGGAAAAATCACATGAATATTTTAGTCCGACGACGAACATTTAGGATGTTCCGAAGCTTTCCCTCCAAATCGCGAAAGTTAGAAATGTATTTATTGAAGAAGAGAGCCACAAAAAGAAAGGTGGTATCGCAGAAAAGAAGCACCAGGTCACGTAGTAACCGTTACAGCACGAACTGCTTCAGCCAGGCTCGTGGAAGTTGCGTCTTTGGTCTTTTCAATTTATCTTTAGAGTTTATTTCGATTTTTTGAACTTGCGTTCTTAGGTTACGATGCGAGATTGTGGACCAATGTTGCGGTGTGAAGTTGCGGTGTGAAGTTGCCTGAAGTTTCGGTGTGAAGTTGTGGTGTGAAGTTGTGGTGTGAAGTTGTGGTGTGAAGTTGTGGTGTGAAGTTGTGGTGTGAAGTTGTGGTGTGAAGTTAGGTGTAGGTGTGAAGTTGTGGTGTGAAGTTGTGGTGTGAAGTTGTGGTGTGAAGCTGTGGTGTGAAGTTGCGGTGTGAAGTTGTGGTCTGAAGTTGCGGTCTGAAGTTGTGGTCTGAAGTTGCAGTCTGAAGTTATACCGTCTGAACTTGCGGTCTGATGCTGCTTTTTGAAGTTGTTGTGGTCTGATGTTGCTGTCTGCTATTGCAGTCTGAAGTTACGGTCTGAAGTTGCGGTCTGATGCTGCGTTTTGATGCTACGATTCAAATTCACCCTCTAAGGTTGAAGTCCAACTTGCAATTGCCGTCTTCAGGTGCGGCTTCTAAACTTCTTGCTGCATCTGTGTTTGTATTCCAAGTTTTAATTAATTTCTGAACTATTATCCTTCCTTGACAGACAATACTACTATTTTCTACAGGAGAACAAGAGTCTTTGTCTCGAACAAGAAACTTCTCGCGGTGCAGCGGGAAGTTCAAGAATAAATTCTTGTGCCGCCAGGAAGGCCGACAAATGTTGCTCCTGAGCTCAGAGTTAGGAGGAGGTAGAGCGTCAAGCACTCAAGTCCACTACGCCACAACCGTGAAGACGCGACCACGTCGAGCACTCAAGTCCACTGGGGGCCACGATCTTGAGGACTTGACCAGAGGAAAGGAGTACAAGTCCCTGGGGGCTGGTGACAACTTCCAAGCCTTCAGGAGCAAGAGGATTGAACTGGGACCAAGCGCCGACGAAAGGGTCCTACAAATCTCAACGAATTGATTTTCCAGATAAACAGTGAAGAATTGTAGGAAAATTTCTGATTGATTGATGGGAAATGAATTAAATCAGAAAATTTTGTTTTATACTGATAAAATTTCGGTAATCTCAATGATATGTTAAAAATTTAATAGCAAAGAAAACTCCACAAAAATTCATAGTATCTTTAAAGAAAACGTTTCGGAGTCCAGCTCCATCGTCAGTTCGAAAATTTTCTAAGTATTTCGCAATGTTTATCTTCGTGTCATATTGGTCAACCATTTTAAAATCGGTTCTTTTTTTAGGTACAAAGATACTCTCCCTGTGCATATGCGAGCGTCCCTAGTTTATAAATATAGTTGTGCACGATGTACATCTGCGTACGTCGGGATGACGTCTTGCAATCTTTATTCTAGGGTCGCAGAACATAGGGGCAGGAGTTGTAGAACTGGTAACTTACTGTCGCGCCCACCTCATTCGGCTGTGCGGGTTCACGCCGAGCAGTGCGATGTTCCAGATTCTGACAGTGACTTCAAAGTTTTAGCTTCCAGTTTCGGTGTTTCTGAATTGCGCATTTTAGAATCATTGTATATTTTTAAACAGAGGCCTAGTTTGAATTTAGCTTTTAGCTCTCACCCGCATGAAATTGTAAATAGGTAGGTTTTGCAGCTTAGGATTTTCGTTGTATTCTTGACTTGTACTAATCACTGATTTATCTGTGTTCTAGAATTTTCGAACTGACGATGGAGCTGGACTCCGAAACGTTATCTTTAAAGATACTATGAATTTTTGTGGAGTTTTCTTTGCTATTAAGTTTTTAGTGAATTTGCGATTCAAGCAAACGAGTGATATTAGATGTTAAAAATATCTATAGAAACTACTAAACGTCATAAGTCTTAGCGATATCAGAAAATTAATCATACTTCGAGTGAAAAACCCTGGCGAAAACTCACTGTTCACATAACATAATTACTTGCAAATACTGACAATCCACCACAATCACACAACAAGCACTTCGCCAACATACAATTATTGAATGGTAAAATGCTCTGCCAATTCAGCAAAATTATTTGGCAAAAAACTTTTTCTTTGAAATTCTGACAATATATTCTAATTTCTGGTAAAATACGCGGTCAGTGCAGCGTAATTACTGGCTAAATTCTTTAACCCGGAAATGATGACTTTGCTGGAAATAGCGGGAAAACCTCGGCAACTGCCATAACATTTTTTCCATACGTCAGAACTGATGAAGTGTTGTGAACAGCTGTGCGGAGGAGGCGGATTTTGGGCGCGTTATCGGTGGCTAACGTCCGATTGTGGGCGAATTATTGGTGGCCAAAGTCAGATATTGGACCTTTTATAGGCGGCTAATATTTTTTAATACGGTCACTGGTAACTACTATAAGTCATTTGAAAATTATAAATTTGTTATGAGATTTATCATTTTGTTGTTAGGTATATGAATGTTTTTTGTTTATTTATTATAAAATCGTACGTTTCAGACTGACCAGTGTGCAGGATTGCGCTGCATATAAGATAATTAATGTAATATGATAAGAACTGTCAATTATTTTTAAGTGTTCGAAACCTTCAATTTTTAATTGAAGTTTTTTAATTTTCTTCCATTAACTTTTTTAATGCATTTAATGCATTATTCAGATGTATATAGCGTGTTAAATATTTTCAGAATTTGAAAATTCGAAACAACCTTCAATATAATCAGAGGCTTTAATAATTCAGAGCCGCATTAAACTCCATCTTAATAAAACATCAAAGTTATTAACGCCTATAATCACATGAGTCATTCTTTTTCTTTAATTCGATTCGATACAGAAGAGTGAAGTCCATCATTGGGAAAAAATGAAAAATATTAGTAAGCGATTATTAAAAAAATTCACAAGGGAATTGTGCAAAATGTTTTTTTTTTGAACTAAAACACACCAATTTTTAAAATTCGAACAAAATTTTAAGAATTGGTGTAAACAACATGAGCTGACGCGTATTTTAAAAGCTTTTTCATTTTCTCTTGAAAAAACTTCGCAAATCAAATGCCCTTCAAACTTTCATATCAACATCTGTTTATTTAGAGATCTCTAAAAACTGAAAACAAATGCTCGGGGAACAACATTTTGCATTTAGAAATGTTATATTAAAAATAATAAATTGTTAAATGAAAGAAACAAAGAAAACAATAATCTAGAATAAAAAAATGATTGAAAGTGTTCGAGAGCTTCTATCACCAGATAAGTTTTGAACAGGTCCATTTTTTAGAAATTGATCCCGGGACTAGGAACGGATTCCCGAATTAATTCTTTTGGTAAAAATCAATTAGAAAATAGTTTATTCGCGGCACGTGAGCTCGAGTGCGATTCCAAGACCTCGACAAATTATTGAGTTTATTCCCCGATTCAAAATCACCGCCGCATGAAGGCCTATGAATTTTAATTGGCCACTGACGACCAGCTGGAACCTGGCCGTGAAACTAAGATTTTACTTAAAAAATTCATAAACCAAGATTTTACGTGAAAAAATTCTGTTCAGATTTGTACGTCTTATGTAAGATTTGAACGCACTGTAGTATATGATCTTTCTGATCATAATGAATTTCTGGATCAAAAACTTTACTACAGGTAGATTATAAATTTTGTTGGTGATTAAAACAGAGTATTAAAATTGTTCATCGTAACTAAAGTTACACAGAATAATAAATTAAAAAATGAATACGGGTAATTAGCTGAAAAAATTCTTAGTAGATTAAAATGTCTGTTCTTTCGAATTGTGGTCTTTTTTCCTAAAATTATCCTCAACCTAATCTATTTTCTCCGATTGCTATTAATTTTACACAAATTTCTTCCTAGTTTAATTGTATATCTTTCTCCAACATTTTGTTATCAAAAACGATGCCTTCCTAGGTAAAATTTCTTCACAAAAATTATTGTTTAAAAAATAATAAATAAAGTTAAAGCATTTTAACGCTCAAGCATCGCCATACCAAAAACTAAATTATCGAATTAAAAAATGCATAGAAATGTTTGAAAAACCGTGAAGAAAGATTTTACATATTTTCCAGGGGTTAATTTTATTGATTATTTATACAAAATAGGATAGAGTCGCAGGTAGGAAGTGACTAGTCACTCTAGCCTCTGAGAATAAGTAATAAGTCGCAGGTAAGCAGTGACTAGTCACTCTAGCCTCTGAGAATAAGTAATAAGTCGCAGGTAAGCAGTGACTAGTCACTCTAGCCTCTGAGAATAAGTAATAAGTCGCAGGTAAGCAGTGACTAGTCACTCTAGCCTCTGAGAATAAGTAATAAGTCGCAGGTAAGCAGTGACTAGTCACTCTAGCCTCTGAGAATAAGTAATAAGTCGCAGGTAAGCAGTGACTAGTCACTCTAGCCTCTGAGAATAAGTAATAAGTCGCAGGTAAGCAGTGACTAGTCACTCTAGCCTCTGAGAATAAGTAATAAGTCGCAGGTAAGCAGTGACTAGTCACTCTAGCCTCTGAGAATAAGTAATAAGTCGCAGGTAAGCAGTGACTAGTCACTCTAGCCTCTGAGAATAAGTAATAAGTCGCAGGTAAGCAGTGACTAGTCACTCTAGCCTCTGAGAATAAGTAATAAGTCGCAGGTAAGCAGTGACTAGTCACTCTAGCCTCTGAGAATAAGTAATAAGTCGCAGGTAAGCAGTGACTAGTCACTCTAGCCTCTGAGAATAAGTAATAAGTCGCAGGTAAGCAGTGACTAGTCACTCTAGCCTCTGAGAATAAGTAATAAGTCGCAGGTAAGCAGTGACTAGTCACTCTAGCCTCTGAGAATAAGTAATAAGTCGCAGGTAAGCAGTGACTAGTCACTCTAGCCTCTGAGAATAAGTAATAAGTCGCAGGTAAGCAGTGACTAGTCACTCTAGCCTCTGAGAATAAGTAATAAGTCGCAGGTAAGCAGTGACTAGTCACTCTAGCCTCTGAGAATAAGTAATAAGTCGCAGGTAAGCAGTGACTAGTCACTCTAGCCTCTGAGAATAAGTAATAAGTCGCAGGTAAGCAGTGACTAGTCACTCTAGCCTCTGAGAATAAGTAATAAGTCGCAGGTAAGCAGTGACTAGTCACTCTAGCCTCTGAGAATAAGTAATAAGTCGCAGGTAAGCAGTGACTAGTCACTCTAGCCTCTGAGAATAAGTAATAAGTCGCAGGTAAGCAGTGACTAGTCACTCTAGCCTCTGAGAATAAGTAATAAGTCGCAGGTAAGCAGTGACTAGTCACTCTAGCCTCTGAGAATAAGTAATAAGTCGCAGGTAAGCAGTGACTAGTCACTCTAGCCTCTGAGAATAAGTAATAAGTCGCAGGTAAGCAGTGACTAGTCACTCTAGCCTCTGAGAATAAGTAATAAGTCGCAGGTAAGCAGTGACTAGTCACTCNTACCTATAAACCATTAGAATTATTTCTAACTAATGCATTGAATATTTATATAAAATTCCTATCAAACAAAGAAGAGAACGTACAATATATCCACTCTCAAATGGGCATCCTATTAATTGGTTTGATAGATCCTCTGGTCATGAAAATTCATGTTCAAATTTCTAAGGTACGGCTGACATGAGTTCTTAGTTTTTGCCAAATTTTGACATATATTTTTTTAAGCACAAGATAGTGGTTTACAAAAATGCTGAAAAGAACAAATATACCGTATGTGAAGCATAAAAGTTCCCAATTTTTTGTAAATTCTATCCTTGCTTAGTGAACTATTCAATTAATTTATTTGTTTAATTAATTTAATTTGTATTTTTAATTTAACTGTAACTTATATATCCTTCGCAAAGCAAGCTTTTCAATACATTTTAATGTATAATTGCTGCTTTGAAAAACAGATGCCGTCCTAATTCATTCGAAGCTCAGGTATTGAGAGATTAATTATCTTTTATTAGTGTATCCAATTATTAATTAATTAATCTTTAACTCACAATAATAAATGTTATCAAATAAATGATAACCAATATATTTTTAAATAATTACTTTTTTAAAATGATTTTTAAAGCATTTTGTAACGAGTTCATGAAAATATTTTATTGTTTTTGCATTTCTAAATTGATTTTGTAATTTTTAGTTCCTTTATTAAATTATTTGAGCGATCTAAGTTTAAAATCTTGACTTTAAATTTCTCCGGATGTAATTATCTAAACGCCTGCTATAAAGTGTCAAGACGCTCCCTTTAAAATATACTGAATTATTTCCTTATTTATAGAAGACTTCAGTAACTTCAGTAGTAATAAAATTATAGTCATAGAGGCATTATTTTCAGCTTTGCTATTCAGAATTCCCGCCCGCTTTATTTTAGTCATATAATATATTTTTACAAACTTTCATATTGTAATATTCGTTCTTTTTTAACTATTTCATTTCACAATGCCGTTTATTTATTTTCAAACATTTTATACAGTACAACTTGCACGAACTGTGTTTTGTATAGTCAGCATCTAAATTTGAAGCAGTTTCGAACTTATTCCATTTTCAAGGAGTTTTCGATTATTCGCAGAACGAAATTTATTCCATTTGATTTCAGCACAAGCGGGTGACGGGGGCCGAGTCTCATCAACTATTCAACTTACGTCGCCAATGCCTTCGTCAAAAAGACCAGAACACGGCGAAGAAAATATTTTTGATCACGAATATGAAATGACGAACTGAAATTTCTTCTACTCCGCCGGGAAAATTATTATTGAGGTTGTTCTCAGAATATAAGGGGCGTGGTAATTAACTTGATTTCGAGTTGTTTATTATACATTTCATCCTTTATTGCATTTAATTCATCTCTCTGTTGGAGAATATGATAAACTAGACCACGAGGGATGCAAAATAAGGTAAAATATTCCACTCATTGTCAATAAAATTCAAGGTTAACGTCTCTTAGTAGTTCCGAGTTGCGTTCTGTATGAAGAAAAGTTAAGCGCTTCAATTAAGTTATCAAGTACTGCAAAATAGAGAGACGAGGTAAGCGAGCTTGGTTATACAATATATAATCAGCCCACTGTACAAAAAAATATATTGCTCACGTGGAGCAATTCGGAATTTCCATGCCTCATCCGCCAAAAAAAATTAGAATTTTGCGTTCCTATTTCATAAAATTCTTGCAGGTTAATTCGTAGTTGCTTTAGTTTACCGTGTAATTTTAGAAATCATAATTCTGTGATTCCAATCCCGAAAATAAATTCCATATAAAAAATTAATCGATGAAAGACGCATTCAAGCTAATATTTATAAAGGAACTTGCATTAAACGTCCTGTTAATGTTGACATTATATTACATCTTTTCTTATTTAACTCGAACTAACCGAACGACGAATCACTAAAAAGTTATTTCGCAGTGTTCGCCTTTTTGAGAATAATTGGCAATATAGCAATGAAATTGAATACCACCCTTTTCAAGCAAATAATATTAAAGTTCCGGTTACCCATATATCATTTGATTCCAAAATAACTAAAACAAAAAATGTAAAACGAAATTTTTCTTGCCGATCTATGAAGGAAAATCAATGGCAAATGAATAGCAATCAATGGCCATTCTAGCAGTATTTTCTCTAAGTGTAGATAAAACAGCAAATCTAATATCTGCACTCAAAGAAATGAGTAAGATTTTGTCCAAATAACGGATATCTGGTCTGATATCTGTGCATGCTGTTGGTCAGGAAATGAATTGTGCAACTATATGTATGACATGACATGTTAATTCAAGCTGGCATGCATAACAAGAGTGACCGTTGAACAAACTTGGCTTATGTTCATGTCTCAATAAGAACATGTCGAGTTCTTAACATTTATCGCGTTCCAGACCAAGAGAACATCAATGTGTTCATTAGTTAGAGAACATTAAACACGATAACATTAATGTTCTTATTCCTGATATCTCAGGATGACTCGCAGCCGTGGCCCGATATCAATAACGTCACCTCTCCTACCGGCCGACGCGACCGCTTGTTTGTTAACATCGCAGCCTAAGAGAATCTAGAGGTTGATTCAATGCTTTTAGTGCACTTATTTAAGGAATTAAAATGGTGATTTTTTCGTAGCGTAAAAATGAAGTTGTGTAACAGTTGAGATGTAGTTCAAATGCCAGCTGGTTAGCAATAATGCATAATATGCTAGATTGCTAATGAAAAAAATGTGCTCGAAGCGGAATACTAGGAATTTAATTTCCTAGACAAATTTTTCAGTTCCTTGGAGGTGCGTGAATAGCTTATCAATTCCCTAGGAGTTGTGTAAGAAGTTGTGCAAGGAATTGTGTAAGGAGTTGTGTAAGGAGTTGTGTAAGGAGTTGTGTAAGGAGTTGTGTAAGGAGTTGTGTAAGGAATTGTGTAAGGAGTTGTGTAAGGAGTTGTGTAAGGAGTTGTGTA